>NC_056728.1:30502713-30521043 GCF_019279795.1 Protopterus annectens | reverse complement strand
TCTAGCATTGCGTAGCATTACCTTCAGATTTTGCATGCTTGTATCTGTTATGGTGGTGGTTTTGTCCTTTGAACCTTGCCTAAAAAAGGTACTATAGGGGTGGCAAGAGCTTTAGCCAGTAACCTGAATCCCAGGGGGTGACAGGTGCAGACCATCTCTAGCAAAGCACTGTGGTTTGTCGATCATGTCTTCCCAGGCAGACAGATACTGGATACCCTTTGAATGAAACTAGAAGCTTAGCCAATCGTTGAAGTCAATCATTTTGTCTTTCTACTGTGGTATCATTCTGGGTGAAGGCAGAATGCTACTCAGGGCTAGGGTCATACCTGCCTGGTCCACATGATCCAAGAGCTCTTCCATGTCTCTTTTCATGTAGTCCAGGGAGGTACATCTTGTCATTCACTCCAACATGGACAATGACAGAGTCATATTTGTACTTGTGGAGTGACTTGAGTGCATGCGTTATGTGTTTGTGTTTCAGCTTCGGAGGCCCTTGTTGCTTGGGCAGGTTAATGTTAAGGGCCTCCGCATATGTGGGTTTAGTGTTGCTATGTGTGGGAGTTGATGGTGTGGGTTTTGAAGGGCTATGTGTTGCTTGAGGTGTAGTGCAGGTGTTAACCTTCTCCTTTTGACTATCTAGCACAATCTTGGCTGGAGAGAGCTTTGCTTCCAGTTTGGCTATGTAAGTGCATCTCTCGCAGGTTGTAGTGTTGAGTGGTAGGAGGAGAGCATTGTCTGTGTACATGAGGCAGCTGCTGCATTGCACCAGTATGCCCAGATTCACCAACCGGACAGGAGAAATCACCAGAAGCTGACCCTTGGAAATGCCTGTTTAGATGCTTTTTTTGTAAAGTACAAGAGCTGTTTTCCCTTACCTTTGCAAGGTACTTTGCAATTATAGGCTGTTTAGTACCTACGATTAATTTCTCCTTATTGACAAGGAGAGTTGAGTGCTTGTATCATTTTAAGGCATCCTAGTGCTTTCCAGCAGGTTCTAGAGCAAGTGCTAGTCACAGGGGTTCAGATTTTAGTGCTACTACTGAGAAACCAGCTAGTTCTAAGGGGAAATTTGAAAAGCAGACTTTCAGGCACCTGGAATAGTTTAACCGTAGCCTGAAAAATGCGCAAACACACACATTTGTAAGCCAGAAAGTTGAAAGGGATAGAAATCAGCCCAAAAAGGCTAATAAAATTACAATTTTAGAGCTGGAAACCCCTCCTCTAGTGTTAGGTAGTATAATACTCACCACGCCCACTAGTAAGTAGGGTTATCACCTGTCCCACTTTGTGAGGGACAGTCCCTCTTTGGGCAGCTGTGTCCTGACAAAAAATTGTAAAAATGTCAAATGTCCTGAGATCTTGGGACAAAATTATTTCGTATATTTTATGTAATAGTTGAATAAAACAGTTATTCTGTATCTAAAATACCCAAATGTTATAAGAAACGGAATAAGCAACTAAAATGCTACAAGAATAAGCTTTTAGTTAGGCAAAAAAGTTAAGCTCTATCTTTTGTACTGACCGTGGGTATGTGTCGGCCTGTAAAATCTGATGTTTGTACCAAAAATGTCCCACTTTGGCCATTTGAAAAGGTGACAACCCTACTAGTAAGCAGTAGGACTTCCCTCTACCCCAGCAAGGTCAGGATAGCTCTGAATACAGAAAATAAAGTCCTGAGACAAGCAATGCCTGGGATCTGAACTATACTAGCTAGGAAAGGTGGAAAATGAGCAAACAAGATAGTATTTTTTTTTGTTAAAACAGGCTAAACAATGCAATAATTCAGTAAATAAACACAGAAAAGGCTAACGCACTTGAGTGTGTAGCCCTAAACAGTAAATGCAATTAAAACTCTACAAAATTAGCAATTTAAAACTTTTTAAATGAATCAAGGCAAGTGCACAACTGAAAAATTATTTAAGAGGCAGTAATACAGTAGAATAAGTAGTCTACATATACAGAGAAGTCTATATATATATATATATATATATATATATATATATATATATATATATATATATATATACAGAATAGCAGCTAAAACAGACTTAGAGTTCAGATGCAGTGCAACCTAGAGCACTTGAGTTGTAGGAATATTAAGGCAAATGCAGTTTTAATAAATGCACTAAAATATACTCTATATTTCCAAAATATTTGAGAAGCACAGTCAGAACACAAGGAGATTCAGGCAATTTTTTTAAAGAAAGGGAGAAAGGAGGAACAGAAGGAAAGAAACTAAGTGGGTTGGCCTTCACAGATGTTCTCTGTGTATTAGGCAGAATGAGCTACTGACACTAGACTGGGAGGAGTGTCCCAGATCAAATTTACAGTAGGGGCGGGCAACTGCAAAGCCACCGAGTATAACAGCAAGACACCAACAGGGAGGGAGGGTGAGGAACAATACTAAAGCTACTAGTCTACACTCTTTTAGACAGTAAACACTACAGAAATCTTTATCACAGCAGTGAGACACAAAATGAAAGTCTTTTATATTATAAAGGTAATTATACTTCAAGTGTCCATTCACAATGTGCAGAGACCTACAGCAGCAGGTCTTGTAGTGTATGAAAATATGTAATTATACTTTTTATTTATTTTATTTATTTATTTTATTTTACATTTGTTGACCAGGCTAGTCTAGCTGGATATATGTCCATTTTCAGTAGAGGCCCGGGGAGATAAGCTCCAACATTAAAAAAAAAATGAAAATAAAATACGATTACATAAAGAAATACATATGTAATATTCATATAAAAACATTAAGACTGGAGACATAGTTATGAAATATTAAAATGCAGTACTTAGAAAAATAAACAACAAATTATTGTTATATGTGACTTACATATAATGCTATTATTATGTACAGTGAATGAGGATGCAGGAAAGTAAGAAGAGGAGGCAGGTTTTTTTTTTTTTTTTTTTTTTGATAGATAGTAGGAAGGATATATGGATCAGTGGATGCACAAATGAAGTGGATTTAGGGTTCTAAGGATGTGGGATTTCATCAGGGGTCAAGAAATAAAGGTTAGTCAGGATTAGTACAGGGGCACATCCATTTTGTTTTAAGGTAGAGCTTGAGTTTCTTTTTAAAGAGAGATTTTGAGGGAATACTAGAAAGTTCAGAGGGAAGTCTGTTCCAGTCTTTTCCAATGGTGTTAGAGAATAGGGAATCACCAGCCTTGTTGTTTGCTTTGTCAATATTTACATGAAGTTTGTGTGCAGATCTTAGGGACTGTAGGTTATGATAGGGGTAAATAAGAGTAGATAGTATAGGTGTTTTGTCAGGTTGATGAAGAATTTGATGGGCAATGCCTAGTTGATTAATTTTTAATTGCTGCTGAAGTTCTAGCCAGCCTAGTTGTTTTAGATTAATACAGTGGTGGGTTCTAAAAGGGTTGCCTGTGGCAAATTTGGCTATGTTGTGGTAGGAGTTTTCTAATTTCAAAATATTATTTTTTGATAAGTTAGTAAATATGGGAGAGGCATAGAGAAGTGGTGTGATAAGGTGCGAGTGGGCTATAGTTTTTCTAGATTCTGGAGTGAGGAAAGGTTTGATTCTGTAAAGAGAGCCTATTTTTTTGTTAATCGTTTTCACAGTGTTGTTTATATGGGTGCCAAAGTTAAGGTTATTGTCAATGGTAATGCCTAGTAGTTTGGTTGTAGGATCTTGTGATATAGGTGTGCCATTTTTGGATGTTATAGTAAAGTCTATGTGGGGAGATTTACTGGAAGGTGTGAAGAGGAGCAGTTTAGTTTTTTTTTGGGTTAAGTAGTAGACAGCGTTGAGAGAACCATTCTTCTACAATATTAAATATATGTTGTGTGAGGGAGTGAAGATGTGATACAGATGTGGCTGAGCAAATTAATGTAGAATCGTCTGCGTATTGTATGCATGCGGCTAGGGGAACTACTTGGTGGAGGTCATTGATAAATAAAGAAAAGAGGAGGAGACCCAGTATGGACCCTTGGGGGACACCAATGTTGACAGGTAGTTCATGTGTCTGCCAGAAGCAGTTTGCACACATGCCGGCCGCTACCTGAGTTTTTTGTTTCCGAATTGAAGTTGAAGTCTTCTAAAGTTAAGTACCCCATTAAGGATCCTTTTCTCTCGCTCTAACCCATGTCAGAAAAAGTTAACAATTGTCTCGCCTGTGGAAAGCAAATACCACACAGAGACTTTCATTCTTACTGCATCACTTGTTTAGGCCCAGACCACGATGTTCCCCGCTGTCGCTTTTGTGCTTTGTTCAACCACAGAACTATATGTCGTTGGGCACTTATTGTAGCTAGATATTTTCGCTCTTAGTCCTCGAATTCCAATATGGCTTCAGTAAGCCATCCGACAACAGATCTCCCAAAAAAACGAAAGGATAAAGACAGAAACAGAATGCACAGGTCCAAAACTGCTGACGATGCTTCTGTTAAGCTAGTCGTCAGTTCTCCAGTCCTCAGTGAGGCGCTTTCACAGCCCCTGATGCCTGCTTATGTGGATTCCTAGGCCACTACCGAGACCCTTTTGGATGCCAGTATGCTGCAAGACTCATCTTCAACTAAGGATCCCGTGGATGTCTCTATCTTGGATGGGTCCAGAGCCACCAAGCAGGCACCGGCTTCCGAGGAAGTACTTCGCACTACCGATACTAGACACAGACCGATGACTTCTTTTCTGTCTACAGTTCTTTTGAAAACAACCAAGTTTCTAAGGCCCAGAGTATGAACCGCACCCAAAAAAACTGACGACCCAAGTTCAGGCACCTGCTTCCTTGCCTCAGTCTCAAATGCTTAAAATGGCGGAAGACCTTATAATGCTTATCAGGGGAAGCCAGGCTACCCCTTCCAAAACAAAAAGAGACTTGTCACCAGTAGTTTTATCTGAACAGGGGTTCAATGACTGATGCATCTGAATATGAAGATATGCAACCCCTCACTGCTTATGAGGATTCTGATGCAGAGGAATCCATCCCTTCAGCCTCTCCACCCGAGGACTTTTCCTTTGGGGAAACCCTACATACTTTAAGGGAGCATTTCCAATGGGAATGTCAGGACTATCCTCAGTCAAAAAAGAGACTGAGGGAATTCTTAGATTTATTTATTTATTTATTTATTTTACATTTGTTTTATTTTACATTTGTTTACCTGGATATTCTGACTGGATACATATCCATTTTCAGCGGAGGCCCGGGGAGAAAAACTCCACATAGACAAAAACATCCATTGATTATACAGGAAGTTGAAAAACAAAACTCCACATAGACAAAACATAAATTGTTTACACACAAACTTAAGTAAAACCAATAGAATATATGAAAACAGAGTGATTATTTACATTATATACATTGGATATGTAGTGTTCCCTAATAGGGAGTTCACAATTCTTTTGGACAAACGCTGTTACAAGTTAGTTTGGATACATAGCTAGGTGGCGTAGTTACATGTAATGATAATTACTGGTTATGCTATAAATTTATAGCTTAGTCAGGGTTGGTGCATGGGCATAGCCAGTTCACTTTGAGATGCTGTTTGAGGTTTTTTTTTTAAGAGACTTTTGGAGGATTGTGAAGTTATATAGTTTGGCAACGAGTTCCAGGTTTTGCCAGCAAAGCTGGTGAACAGGGATTCACCAGCTGAGTTATTAGCTTTGTGGGTTTGGACCAGTAATTTATCTGCTGACCGTAGGGATCTTAGGTTGTTATATGGCTTAATAATATTTATTAGTGAGGCGGTATCCTCGGGGTGGTACAGAACTTTGTGTGCTATTAACAGTTGATTGAATTTTATTAAACTGGGTAGTTCTAGCCACTCTAGTTGTTTCAGGTTCTGGCAGTGGTGGGTTCTATAGGTGGAGCCAGTGGTGAATCTGGCAGTATGGTTGTAGCTATGGGATAGCTTACTTAGTTCAGTTTTCTTGAGGTTTGAGAGTACAGGTGAGGCATATAAAAGAGTAGACAGTAGGTGTGATCGGGCGATTGCAGACCTAGCCAGTGGGGTTAAAATGTCTTGTTTTTATACAGTGATCCTAGCTTCTTATTGAGTGTCTGGATGGTTTTGTTGACCTGTAGGTCAAATTTCTGATTGTTGTCTATGATAACCCCTAGAAGTTTAGTGTGTTGATCTGGGGAGATAGTGGTGCCATTGTTAGATGTGACAGAGAATGACAGTGTGGCAGATCTACTAGTGAGGGTGAAGAGTAGAAGTTTAGTTTTATTGGGGTTCAGTAGTAGACATTGGTTGGTGAGCCAGTTCTCAATGGTGTTAAATGTATTTTGGGTTAAGATTTGCAGTTTGGATGGGGAGGTGGCTGAACAGATCAAAGTGGAATCATCTGCATCTTGAATGCAGGTAGCTTTAGGGATAGCAGTGTGAAGGTTGTTGATAAAAATAGAGAAGAGTAGCGGTCCAAGTATGGAGCCTTGAGGGACACCAAGTGTGAGAGGTAGCCAACTGGAGAGTTTACCCTGCCATAGTACTGTCTGTTGTCTACCAGTCAGGTAGGATGGGAACCACTGGATAGCGTGCTTATTGAGGGAAATAGATTTTAAAGACAGTAGGAGAAGTTCATAGTTGACCATGTCAAAGGCTTTTTGATAGGTCAAGGAAGAGGGCAGCGGTTAGCCTGTTGTCATTTCTGTTTTGGTTTATTGCATTAGTAAAGGGCAGGAAGGCTGAGGTGGTATTGTGGTATGGCCTGAAACCATGCTGGGAGTTGGATAGTAATTTATTCTGTATAAGGTATTGCATTCGTTGTTTGTGTACACATTTCTCCATTATTTTGGCTAGTGAGGAAAGAATGGCAATGGGTCTGTAGTTGGATATGTCTGTAGAGCTACCACCTTTATGAAGTGGGATGACGTGGGATATTTTCCAGAGGGAGGAGATAGTGTTTACAGATAAGGTTCTGTTAATAAGGATGGATATGGGATATGTAATGGCATCTGCAGCTGTCTGTAAGTACTTGGCAGGGAGGAGGTCAGCAGCGAGGGTGGTAGGTTTTAGTTTTTTTAGAAGAGTTTTGATAAAACTAGTGGATATTGGTTGGAGGCTAAATTCAGTGTTATTATTGGATAGATTAGGCATGTGGTTTAAGTTTGTGGATGTTACCTGATTGGGGATAGGTATAGGATAGCCAGTACAGGATATCTTCTAGGGTATTTATGTTGTTGCCTGATGGAATGTATCCATAGGGGTCCCCTATGAAATACCGAATGCACAGAATCCCGATGCCCAAATTACCAAAAGAGCAGAAGCATGAAATTTAAAATCCCGATGTTAAGGGATATTGAGTTAGCGCTTCTGGTGTTGTGGTTCAGGTAAGTATCTGTATGTAAGTATGTTTATGAGGGGCTTTAGTGTGTTGTGACTGTAGTGTGTGAGGAACTGTAATGTGTGGGTGTGAGTTTGCCTTGTGTGTGTGTGTGTTTGTGCGATCTCGGAGTTAGAATATTAAAGTAGGGGGGTGGGGTGCAGCCCCCCACATGGTGGGTGCAGGGGGGCATCCCCCCTGCTTAACTAAGTGTAGGATTATTTGTTTGGGTTTGGGGGGACACTGTGTGTATGTGTATGTGTGTACTGTATGTGTGTTGATCGTTCGCGATTTTGAATTTCGCGCTTGTGGTCCATCGGTCTTCTGGTCTTTCGGGTATTTGGTCTCGGGATTACGGGCGTCGGTTTTGTGGGTTTTTGGTCTTTCGTAGTGAACCCATCCACAGACAATGTATAAACATTTGTGCTGGTTAATCTGTAATTTGGTTATGAGGAGCTCTGCATTATTGAATTGGGGTGGTTGAATGATGTCTCTATTAACAGTTAGAGTATTTTTGTAAAGGACTGCTATCCCTCCTCTTTTCCTTGTGGCACGGTCTAGCTGGTGGATATTATATCCTGGGGGTAGTCTCATTGTCTGTAGTATTGGGTTATAGCCAGGTTTCCGTAAGACACATTATGTCTGGGGAGTGGGTTGCTAGGAGGGCGTGTAGGTTGGGAATCTTATTGTTAACGCTTCTAATATTTAGGTGAAATGCTAGGATGGAACTAGTGGGAGTGAAGTGGGGTAGTCTGACTGTGGGGGTTGTAGTGAGGGGGTCCACAGCACAGACCTCTGGCCATTCCTCCCATCCTGGATCTTGTGGATGATGTTTTTATAGAATCCAGTCTGACCCCTGACACCCTCTCTCCTGCTCCCAGGAAACCTGACACGTACTATAGAGCCCCTGACTCTCACAAATTTCTTTTCAAAAATCTTACTGCTGACCCCGAGGTCATCTGTCAAGGACCCAAACTAATCAAAGCAACTTCAGCTAAGAATCCCACCCCCTCAGATAGGGATTCCCGAGCATTAGACAGATGGGGTAAAAAAGTATACACCTCTGCTACTTTTGCTATTAGAGCATTACATTTTCAGTTCCATATGCTGAAATATCAGCAACATGCCATGTAACTCCTCAAACAAAAAAATATCTTCTTTCCCTGCTTGTGCAGAAAATAAAGAATTGCAAGAGTTCATGCATTCTGCAAGTCAAGTAATTATGCACACTTTACAATGTGGTTATGATGCCCTAAAAGCATCTTCTAGGGTAGCAGTCACTGGTTCTGTCCTTAGAAGGCATGCTTGACTTAAGAAGCATTCCTTGCCAGACCATGTCAAATCCAAATTATTGGACGCACCCTTGCACAAAGACAACTTATTTGGCACCAAGGCAGAAGAGGTCTTAATAAAGATGGAAGAAAAAGCTAAATCTATGCAGACAGTTAAAGACTTCTTACAGGTCTAGCCAACGAGGTTCAGTAGGCATTGCCCCTCCATGCACTGGTCCTTTCCTGCCCCCTCCAGGTCAGCTCAGCCCAGACCCAGGGGAAGCAGGCCCCCCAGACAACAGCCCCAGGGAATGCAGAGATCTAAGCAATGGAGTTCCTCCTCTTCAAAACCAGGGAGTGCCAATCCACCCCCTTACGGTAAGAACTCACAATGACTTTACACTTCCACCCCCTCCCTCTGCCCACCTGCTCTTGCCCCTAGGAGGAAAACTCTCCTCCCATGCAAGCAACTGGGCCACCATTACCAGTGACCACTGGGTCCTCAACATAGTGTCTCAGGGATACAAATTTTATTTCCACACTCTGCCAACCCTAAAACGGTTCCCATATTTTCCCCCAAACCAGTGGGCAGAGGCCAAAAAGCAAGTCCTTTCCCTGTTCTCTATGAGGGCAATAGAATATGTTCTTGCAGACCAGATAAGCCAAGGTTTCTACTCCAGACTCTTCCTGGTACCGAGAAAAGAGGGCACATGGCACCCATCCTTGATCTATCCATTCCAAACACCCTTCTGGTGATACCAAAATTCAAAATGCTCACCCTGCAGCAGCTTCTACCTATGCTTTCCAAGGATGCTTGGTTAGCCACCCTAGACTTAAAAGAGGCCTACCTACACATCCCAATCAGGGAATCATGCAGGAAATAACTACCTTTCAGGGCAAAATCACTGCACTTTCAGTTCTCTGCGCTTCCCTTTGGCTTATCCACTGCTCCCAGATTTTTCACAAAATGTCTGGCTCCCGCCATTGCTTTCTGCAGACAAGGAAATATTCAAATTTTTCCACACTTAGATGACTGCCTGATTCAGGCAGACAGTCAGGAAAAGCTGCTAAAGCACCTCACCTTTGTAAAGGACCTACTGACCTCCCTGGGGTATACCATCAATGAAAAGAACTCCAAACTAGCACTCACAGAAAAAGTTGTATTCTTGGGAGCAAGCCTGGACAGCGCATCCCAGATGGCATTCCTTACACCAGAAAACCAATCCTACCTGACAGCCTACTGCTCTCAACTAGCCACCAGGACCCAGTTATCCCAGTTATAAGAAAAATCCTGCAAGCTCTAGGGTTCATGGCATCCTGCATTCTACTCATTCCATATGCCAGACTGCATATGAGGAAACTTCAGTGGTACCTAAAAAGCCTTTGGTGTCAACACTCTCGACCTGGAAACTCTTATACCAATGATACCTTGTCTAAGAGAAGATTTTCTTTGGTGGGCAGCAGCATGCTACCACAACAAGGGACTTCCCTTCTCAAAACCCCACACCACCCAGACACTAACCACAGATGCATCAGACTATGCCTGGGGTGCACACCTGGACAGCAGGTGCATTCCTGGCTAATGGAGCCCAAATCAAATACATTTGCACATCAACCAAAAAGAGATGTTAGCTGTTCAGCACACCCTGACAGCTTTCAGACTCCCACTCTCCCCAAGGCCTCTACTGATCAAAACAGACAACACCACAGTGATGTGGTATATCAACAAGCAGGGAGGGACTCACTCTTATCCTCTGTGCAGGCTCGCCATGACCCTTTGGCACACGGCCTCAGCCATGCAACTACACCTGTTAGCACAATTCCTGCCAGGCTCTCTAAACACTCTGGCAGACAACTCAAGCAGAGACTTGCTAGAACCACATGAATGGCAGCTAAACCAAAGAACCTTCACCCTTGAAACCCAGAAATGGGGCACCCCGAAGGTCGACCTCTTTGCCTCCCACTCTAATCATCATCTCAGCAAATTCTGCAACAGGGAACTTCACAACAAGGCCTGGAAAGTGGATGCTCTATCCTTCTCTCAGTCTATGCATTTCCCCCTCCAGCACTCATTTCAAGGGTACTGCTCAAAATAAAGAAGGCAAAACCGAGGACGATCCTGATTGCCCCAGACTGGCCACTGTTACCATGGCATCTATCTCAGATCCCAATACTCCTGACGCAGAGGAATGGAGAATTCATGCATCCCCAATTGCAGACCCTCAATCTGGCAGCCTGGCTTATTCCCTGACCTCTCCTCAAGCTGCCAGCCTAAGCAAACAAGTTCTCAATGTTATATGTGATGCCAGACACCCCAGCACTAGAAAGTCTTATGCTGACAAGTGGAAAAGGTTTTGCACCTGGATCGAGGCTAATGGAGCTGAATGGCACAGCCCTCCCTACCTCTCATCCTGGATTGCCTAGCAGACCTACTACATAGGGACCTTTCCTTCTCTTCTATTAAAATTCATGCCTCTGCCATCTCTGCTCATTTCAGCACAGAGCCACCTCTTTTCTCACACACTCTCATCAAACAGTTCCTAAGAGGGGCTAACAACTTGAGGCCACCCAGAAGAGCACCTACCCCAGCTTGGGACCTAAACTTTGTGTTGTAAAAGCTCACCCTGCCCTCCTTTGAACCTGCAGCTTCAGCAGAGTTAAATATTTCTCTCTTGGAAGACAGCCTTGCTTCTGGCCATCACTTCAGCTAGAAGAGTATCAGAGCTACAAGCACTTATGGCTGTAGAGCCCTTCATCATTTTCCATGCTGACAGGGTCTCCCTCAGGACTAACCCATCCTTCATGCCAAAAGTGGTGACCAGTGTGGCTCTCAGCCAATCCATTTATTTGCCCACCTTTTTCCTTTACCCACAAAACAAGGGGGAAAGGATTCTGCACTCTCTAGATGTGCACAGACAGCTCATATTCTACATAGACAGGACTAAATATTTTAGAAAAACTGATCAATTGCTAGTCAGCTTCAGTGCAGGAGCAGAGGGCAAGGCCATATCCAAACATATAATTTCCAAATGGATAGCACACTGCATCCATTTCTGCTACAAACAGCATGGGAAACCTCCCCCCAAGGGGGTCAGGACACATTCCAGCAGAGCAACCTCCACCTTTGCAGCTTTCCTCATAGGGGTCCCCACCAGGGACATCCTGGAGGCTGCAACATGCACATCTGTTCATACCTTCACCATGCATTACCACCTGCCTATCTTCTCCAAATCCAGGGCAGGCTTTGCCACCGCAGTCTTGCAGGGCATCCTAGCCAGCCCCCCAGTCTTCTTGACTGCCTCCACCCATTTCTTCAGCTTTGGGAATCAACCCAAATGTGATGACTGCAACAGTAAAACATGCAGAACATAGTACAGTTGTGTACACTTACCATAAATGTAGATGTTCGAGTGTATGCACTGTTGCAGTCCTGGTTTCCCTCCTTCCATCTCCCTTGTCTTCTCTCTCTCTCTCTCTCTCTCTCTCCTCACAAGGACTTTTTGGTATTTACTTTCTACTGGTGGTGTTCTACCACCATAGGTGAATTAGGTGAAAAGCTCTTCCGTTAAACTGTGAAAAAAAAAAAACTCTTCACCCCCCTGCACCCCCCATACCCCCCCCCCCATACTTAAATATTCTCACTCCAAGGTTGCACTACAGTGGAGTAAAGGAATATTCCCTTACTCGCACCGCAGTGCGACCAGCACACCACTCACACATACCCGAAATTGCTGCTTCGATGAACAGCAATTTCAGGTATGTGTGAGCGCAAATTTGACTTTTGGTGAAAGTTAAATTTGCACAAGTGTCTGGGTTCCGTAATTATACATGTTCTTCGTGTTTCACTGTTGCAGTCATCACATTTAGGTTATCCCAGCCAGAGTAGCCCTCGGCCGGCCCGAATACCAGTGGCTTAGTATTTCTGCGTCAGTTGTGGTCACTTCAGGACTGACGTCAGGTCGTCAGTAGTATAAAGTAAGACAACCGATCCCATTACATCAGTCTTTCTTGCCGCGGAGCCCGAAGCAGAAGCAGTTCACACGAGTGCCGGTCGGCTGCTACCTGAGTTTCGTCTTCTGAATTGAAGCTAAAGTCTTCTAAAGCTAAATACCCCATTGGGGATCCTTTCTTCTTGCACTAACCGATGTCAGAAAAAGTTAATAATTGTCTCGCCTGTGGTAAGCAAATACCACACCAAGACTTTCATTCTTACTGCATCACTTGCTTAGGCCCAGACCACAACATTCCCCACTGTCGCCTTTGTTCAACACCAGAACTATACGTCATTGGGCCCTTATTGTAGCTAGATATTTTTGCTTACAGTCCTCGATTTCTGATATGGCTTCAGTAAGCCATCCAGCAGCAGATCTTCTGCAAAAACATAAGGATAAAGACAGAGACAGACCACACAGGTCCAGACCTACTAACAACGCTTCTGTTAAGCTAGTCGTCAGTTGTCCGGCCCTCAGTGAGGCACTTCTGCAGCCCCTGATGCCCGCTTCTGTGGATTCGCAGGCCCTACCGAGACCTTTTCAGAGTCCAGTATACTGCAAAACTGTTCTTCGATGAAGGATCCTGCAGTCGTCTCTCCCTTGGTTGAGTCCGGAGCCACTGAGCAGGCACCAGCTTCTGAGGAAGTACTTTGCACTACCAGTTCTCAACACAAACCAATGATGACTGTCACATCTACTGTTCTTTTGAAAACTACCAAGTTTCTAAGGCCCAGGGTATGAACCACACCCAAGAAACCGATGACCCAATCTCAGGCACCTGCTTCCTTGCCTCAGTCTCAAATGCTTAAAATGGCAGAAGACCTTATCATGCTGATCAGGGGATGCCAAGCTACCCTTTCCAAAAGAAAAAGAGATCTGTCCCCACTAGTTTTGTCTGAACAGGAGTGTGATTACTCTGATGCATCTGAATATGAAGACATGCAACCCCTCTCTGCTTATGAGGATTCTGATGCAGAGGACTCCATTCCTTCAGCCTCTCCCCTCGAGGACTTTTCCTTTGGGGAAACCCTTCATATCTTAAGGGAGTATTTCCAATGGGATTGTCAGGACTACCCTCAGACTAAAAATAGATTCAGGGAATTCTTAGATCTTCCACAGCACAGACCCCTGGCCATTCCCCCAGTCCTGGATATTGTGGACGATGTTTTCCTGGAATACAGTTTGACTCCTGACACCCTCCCTCCTGCACCCAGAAAACCTGACAGGTATTACAGAGTCCCTGACTCACACAAATTTCTTTTCAAAAATCCTACTGCTGACCTGAGGTAATTTCTCAATGGCCTAAAGGAATTAAAGCAACCTCTGCTAAGAATCCTACCCCCTCAGATAGGGATTCCCGAGCACTAGACAGATGGGGTAAAAAAGTATACACCTCTGCTACTCTTGCTATCAGAGCACTAAATTAACAGTTCCATATGCTCAAATTTCAGTAACATACAATGGAACTCCTCAAACATAAGGTGCCTTCCTTTTCTGCTTGTGCCGAATCTAAAGAGTTACAAGAGTTAATACATTCTGCAAGTCAAGTAACTAAACATACCTTACACTGTGGTTTTGACAGCCTAGAAGCTTCTTGCAGGACAGCAGTCACCAGTTCTGCCCTTAGAAGGCATTCATGGCTTAAGGAACAGCCCTTGCCAGACCATGTTAAATCTAAATTGTTGGATGCACCCTTGCACAAAGACAACTTATTTGGCACTAAGCAGAGGAGGTCTTAAAAAAGATGGAAGAAAAAGCTAACTCTATGCAGACAGTTAAGGATTTCTTACAGGTCCAGCCACCCAGGTTCAGTAGGCATTGCCCTTCCAAGCACTGGTCCTTTCCTACTCCCACCAGGTCAGTTCAGCCCAGACCCCGTGGAAGCAAACCCCCCAAGACAACAGCCACAGGGAATGCAGAGATCAATATAGTGGAATTCCTCCACTTCAAAAACAGGGGTTTCTAAGCCACCCCCTCATGGTAAGAACTCACAATGACTCTCCTCCCCCACCCTCTCTCTCTGCCCACCTTCACTTACCCCTAGGAGGAAAACTCTCCTCTCACACAAGCACCTGGGCACCATTACCAACAAACACTGGATCCTCAACATAGTGTCCCAAGGATACACATTTTCTTTCCACAATCTTCCAACCCAAAAAGGGTTCCCAGATCTACCTCCAAACCAGTGGGCAGAGACGCAAAAGCAAGTAATTTCCCTGCTCTCTATGATGGCAATAGAGCATAAGACTTTTTCTGGTACCCAGAAAAGAGGGCACCTGGCACCCCATCCTCGATCTATCCATTCTAAACACCTTCCTGGTGATACCAAAATTCACAATGGTCACCCTCCATCAACTGCTACCCTTGCTCTCCAAGTATTCTTGGCTAGCCACCATAGACCTAAAAGAGGCCTACCCCCACATTCCTATCAGGGAATCATGCAGGAAATATCTACGTTTCAGGGCAGGTTCTCTGCACTTTCAGTTCTCTGTGCTTCCCTTTGGCTTATCTACTGCTCCCAGAGTTTTCACACAATGTCTGACTCTGACCATTGCCTTTTGCAGACAAAGGAATATCCAAATTTATCCATACATAGATGACTGCCTAATTCATGCAGACAGTCAGGGAAAGCTGCTCAAGCACCTGGCCTTTGTAAAGTCCCTACTAACCTCCCTAGGGTACTCTATCAACGAAAAGAAATCCAAACTAGTACCCACCCAAAGGATTATATTCCTGGGAGCAAGCCTGGACACAGCATTCCAGATGGCATTCCTTACACCAGAAAAGCAAACTTACCTGACAGCCTACTTCTCTCAACTAGCCACCAGACCCGAGTTATCTGCAAGCAAGATCCTACAAGCTCTGGGGTTCATGGCTTCTTGCATTCTACTCATTCCATATGCCAGACTGCATATGAGGAAACTTCAGTGGTACCTAAAAAGCCTTTGGTGCCAACACTCTCAAGACCTGGAAACTCTTATATCCATGATACCTTGCCTCAGGAAAGTTTATCTTTGGTGGGCAGCAGCATGCTCCCGCAACAAGAGACTACCTTTTTCACCACCACCACCCCCACCCCCCTGCTGCCCAGATCCTCACCACAGATGCATCAGACTATGCCTGGGTTACACACCTGGACGGCAGGTGCATACAGGGCCAATGGAGCCCACAGCAAATCCATTTGTACATCAGCCAAAAAGAGATGTTAGCTGTCCAGCATGCATTGACAGCTTTCAGGCCCCTTCTCTCCCCAGGGGCTCTCCTGATCAAGACAACAACACCACTGTGATGTGGTATATCAACAAGCAGGGAGGGACTCACTCTTACCTTCTATGCAGGCTGGCCATGACCCTTTGGCACACAGCCTCTGCCATGCAACTCCACCTGTTAGCACAATTCCTTCCAGGTTCTCTAAACTCTCTGGAAGACCACTTAAGCAGAAATCTTTTGGACCCACATGCGTGGCAGGTAGACAAAAGAACCTTCACCCTAATAACTCAGAAATGGGGCACCCCGAAGGTCGACTTCTTTGCCTTCCACACCAACCATCAGCTCAGCAAGTTCTGAACCAGGGAGCATCACTGCCTGGCTTGGAAAGTGGGTGCCCTGTCCTTCCCCTGGGTCAGTCTATCGGTCTTTGCCTTTTCTCCACTACCTCTCATCCCCAGGGTGCTGCTTAAAATAAGGGAGGAAGAACCAAGGACAGTTTTTATTGCTGCAGACTGGCCTTGCCAACACTGGTACCCACTGCTGCGCATCCTGTCCCCACTGCCACTATGGCATCTCACTCAGACCCCAACCCTCCTCACCCAGAGGGAAGGAGAATTCATGCATCCCCAATTGCAGACCCTCAGTTTGGCAGCTTGGCTTATTCCCTAACCACTGATCAATTTGTCAACCTCAGTAAACAAGTTCTAGATGTTATACGTGAGGCCAGACACCCTAGCACTATAAAGTCTTATGCTGACAAATGGAAAAGGTTCTGCACCTGGATTCAGGCTAAGGGAGCCGATATGGCACAGCCCTCCCTCCCTCCCTCTCATCCTGGATTACTTAGCTGACCTGCTACACAGTGGTCTCTCTTTTCCCTCTATTAAAATTCATGCTTCTGCTATCTTTGCTCATTTCCCCACTGAGCAGCCCCTTTTCACACACCCTCTGATCAAACAATTAACTAAGAGGGACTAGCAACTTGATGCCACCCAGAAGAGCACCTACCCCACCTTGGGACCTTAACTTTGTGTTGGAAAAGCTCACCCTGCCCCCTTCGAACCAGCATCTTCAGCAGAGTTAAAATTTCTCTCCTGGAAGACAGCTTTTCTTCTGGCCATCACTTCAGACAGAAGGGTCGCCGAGCTACAAGCACTCATGGCTGTGGAGCCCTTCATCATCTTCCATGCTGAGTTTCCCTCAGGATTAACTCATCCTTCATGCCCAAAATGTTGACCAGTGTGGCTCTCAACCAGTCCATTCATTTGCCTACCTTTTTCCCTAACCCATAGAACAAGGGGGAAAGGATCCTGCACTCTCTAGATGTACATAGACAGCTCAGATGCTATCCAGATAGGACTAAATCATTCAGAAAGTCTGATCAATTGCTTGTTAGCTTTGCTGCAGAGGCAGAGGGCTAAGCCATCTCCAAACAAACAATTTCCAAATGGATAGCACACTGCATCCATTTCTGTTACAAGCAACATGGAAAGCCACCCCCTAAGGGGGTCAGGACTCACTCCACCAGAGCAGCCTCCACCTCTGCAGCTTTCCTCAGTGGAGTCCCCACCAGGGACATCCTGGACATCTGTTTACACCTTCACCAAACATTACCACCTGCCTATCTTCTCCAAATCCAGGACAGACTTTGCCACTGCAGTCTTGCAGGGCATTTTAGCCAGCCCATAGTCTCCTTGACTGCCTCCACCCTTTTCCTCAGTTTTGGGTATCAACCCAAATGTGATGAGTGCAGCAGTGAAACATGAAGAACATAGTACAGGTGTGTACACTTACCATAAATGTAGATGTTTGAGTGTATTCACTGTTGCAGTCCTGGTTTCCCTCCCTCCATCCCCCTCTTCTTTTTCTCTCTCTTTACAAGGGGCATTTTGGTATTTACTTTCTACTGGTGGGGATCTTCCACCAGTACCTGGTTCCCACTTGGGGGCTCCTGACAGGGCAAGAAAAGCTGACATAATGGCGTCGGCTGCCTTACTTTATACTACTGATGACCTGACGTCAGTCCTGAAGTGACAGCAACCGACACAGAAATACTAAGCTTCTGGTATTCGGGCCGGCCGAGGGCTACCCTGACAGGGATAACCCAAATGTGATGACTGCAACAGTGAATACACTCGAGCATCCACATTTATGGTAAGTGTACACAACTGTACTTTCTTGTGTCCGTTCACAGCATGCAAGGACCTACAGCCGCAGGACTGGTAGCGTAAGTAAATATGTAATTATACTTTGTGTGTCCATTCACAATGTGCAGGGCCCTACAGCTGCATGAGTTGTAGTGTATGTAAATATGTAATTATACTTCATGTGTCCATTCACACAGTGCATTGACCTGTAGCTGCATGACTTGTAGTGTATGTAAATATGTAATTATACTTTGTGTGTCTGTACACAGCGTGCAGGGACATACAGCTGTATAACTTGTAGTGTATGCAAATATGTAATTGTACTTTGTGTGTCCATTCACAATGTGCAGGGACCTGCAGCTGCATGACTTGTAGTCTTTGTCAATATGCAATTATACTTTTGTGCATGT
>NC_056728.1:30478405-30502213 GCF_019279795.1 Protopterus annectens | reverse complement strand
GGTCTTTTGGGATCCTACAGGTGCAGGACTTGTAGTGCATGTAAAAATGTAACTATACTTCCTGTGTCCATCCAGAATGTGCAACGACCTGCAGCTGTAGCACTTGTAGTGTATGTTAATACATAATTATACTTCATGTGTCCATTCACAGCGTGCAGGGATCTACAGCTGCAGGAGTTGTAGTGTATGTAAATATGTAATTATACTTCATCTGTCCATTCACAACATTCAGGATCCTACAGGTGCAGGACTTGTAGTGCGTGTAAATATGTAATTGTACTTCATGTGTCTGTTCACAATGTGCAGGGACCTGCAGCTGCAGGACTTGTAGTGTATGTAAATACATAATTATTGACATAAATAATTGACATAATTATTTATTTTACTGCTTTCACCTTTGTAAGTCCCTGGCTGCTGTCCGCTCTAGCCCTAGCATCTTTACCTCTGTACCCAGCTCAACACTGTTTTGAACCTGCCCTAGCCACAACCTATCTGGTGACATAAGAACCTGTCCTAACTCCAGTGGCTGCATCTGCTTGACTCCTTTTCTTAGCACCCTCCATCAAGGAAGGAAGAAATACCCAGCTCAACACTGTTTTGAACCTGCCCTAGCCACAACCTATCTGGTGACATAAGAACCTGTCCTAACTTCAGCGGCTGCATCTGCTTGACTCCTTTTCTTAGCACCCTCCATCAAGGAAGGAAGAAAGTAGGTTATCGACTTAGTCCCATTTGAACAGTAGGCCTCTGTCAACTATTTTTGCTAGGGTTCTAAAGTTCGCTTTGAGTTTGAGCAACCAGCAGCTTTTACCCCACCTTTCCAGCTACCCAACAGCCAAATCACCACCTCACTTACAATAATCTTCCATAGCTCTTCTCCAGTTAGCTCTCCCATTCACTCTCTGCAATTATTTGTTTGTCCACTAGGTGGCACCCTTATCCTTTCCTTTTCTCACTGCCTCTCTCTCTCTCTCTCTCTGTCCCACCTCGGTAATTATAGCATATTTCCTCTTATCTCCCTTCATCTGCATCCTATCCAGTACTTACTGCCTCTCTCCCTGTTTTACTCCTGCAACTGTACTATACTTTTCTAATTCTTGACCTGCTCCTCCTCCTATTCACCTTGTGGTGAAACAGTAATTTACCCTCCTCTGTTTTACGTTCGTTATATTTCTGTCAATCTTGACCTTTCCTACTCATGTTCTACCTCACTTACCTATAGTTACCTGCATTTCTGATAGTCTCTTCTCCAGCTTCTCCTTCAATTGTCTCCACCCGCTCCATTCGCCCTACGGGCTCACTCCGCTCCCCTACCCTACTCCCAATTCCCACCCAACCCCTGGGGTCCTACACTTATACTTCCCTAACCACACCCTCTCTCTCTTCCAACCAATCCCATACATCACCCTACCCTACATACTTTAACCACACCCCTACCCTCTAACAATTACTCACAATAATCCACTCCTTAGGGTACCTCTACCATATCCTCCTACTCTTAACTCATACATCTTAGTGCCCCCTCTCTTCTCTTCTTGTATTCCTTTATCTTCCTCTCCTCCACATCTTCTCCCTCTTTTTATCCCTACACTCAAGTTCTTATTTTATTTTTTTTCTCCCCTAAGATGCTTCTCCCTAATCTAGCCAAACCAACACTTATAGCTATACTCTTAACTACCCTCTTCTCAGCCTACCTTCTTTCCTCCTTTGAAAAACTGCACTATTTCCAGCTTAACCATTCCCACAAACAAACTACAATTTATACATACATATCCCTAAGTAGATATTCTAACATAACTTCCACTCCCAGTTACTTACTACCTAAATACCACAGACTCTCCCACATTAATCATGACCTACCCTCAGAAAAAAAACTGAAAATTCTAACTTACCTCAGAAACAATTCAATAACAAAACTAAAAAATCCCTCCTTAAAAGATGGAGATATCCACCCCAACCCTGGCCCTACCAACCCTACTAACCTAACTACTCACCCTAGACTCAATAGCTCTCTCCTAATAGGGAATCTGAATATCCACAGCATCAATAATAAAGTACCTCACCTTCATGCCCTCCTAGACATTCACTCCTTTGATATCCTCTGCCTCACTGAGACTTGGTTGAAACCAGAAACGAAAGACAATGAAATTATTCCACAAGGCTATAATATAGTGAGACTAGACCGAACAAAACGTAAAGGTGGTGGAGTAGCCATTCTATTTAAAAATGGACTTCACATCTCTACCCTACCATCTTATCCAACCCACGATAGCAACGCAGAAGTCCTCATAACTAAGCTCCAAATCAACGCAAACAAATCTTTATACATTATCTGTATTTACATACCACCTAGCAATAATATAACTACATTAGAGGCTTTTCTTAGCTGGGTGTCTTCTACTTACCCCCAAGAAACAATAATACTAGGCGAATTCAACATTGACTGGAAAAGTGTTAATGCTGACAATCCTACCTCTCATGTCAACCTCCATGGCTTTACCCAAACCATAACCTCTACAACAAGAATTAACAAACCTAATAAAAAAGAGAGTACCTTAGATTGGATACTCATTAACAAAGTAAAACAAACTTACAAAGTAGTAACCCTGCCAGATGATGTAAGTGATCATTCTTTGACCTACATCACAAGAGAAAAAAAAGACTTTTCAAACCCCCCCATCTTTAGGATAGCACGCTCTACCAAACACTTTAACGCAGAATTATTTCAAATTGAACTCAGAGGTTGCAACTGGAACCCTTTAAAATCCCTTCCACTTGAAGAGGCTGTAAAGTATTTTAACACTACTTTCTTATCTATTCTTGATAAGCATGCTCCTAAACGTTCCATCAGAATAAAGTCCAACACAGCCCCATGGCTCTCGAATGAAACTAGAAATCAAATTCTGCTCAGGAATAAAGTCTGGGCCAAATGGAGGTCTAATAGAAATAGCTCTGATCATCTCCATTTTAGGCAGCTTAGAAATAGTACAAAAAAGACAATACTTACAGACAAAAAAAACTACTACTGCAAACTTCAACAAACTCATCAAAATAATCCACAAAAGTTCTGGTCTTGCATAAATAACCTCCTTTCCCCAGGTAACTCCCGAACACCCACCCCACTTGATGCAGATCCAAATACTCCCCATCAAACTGCCAATACCTTTAACTCTTTCTTCACTGAGACTATACAATCTCTAGCTAGGCAACTTATCTCTGATAACTCCAGCCTTCCCACCAACTTACCACACTCTTCCTCGAAATTCATACTACAACCCATTTCTACTTCTCTCATCTACAAATTTATTCATAAACTTAAGCCATGTACTCCATCTGCTGACGAACTTCCTTCCCAATATCTCCAAAAAGCAGCCAAAGTAATTGCCTACCCTATTTCTACATTAATAAATAGGACAATTCAAGAAGGAACCATCCCAGATATCTGGAAAATATCCCATAGTATCCCCTTACATAAAGGTGGGAACTCCAATGATTACACTAACTATCGGCCAATTGCTCTTTAATCACCCTTAGCAAAAATCATGGAGAAATGCATTCACCAACAACTTTTACATCATCTCTCTCTACATAACTTAATAGCAAGCTGTCAACATGGCTTTAGACCATCACATAGTACCACCACTGCCCTCCTATCCTTTACAGAGACCATCAGTAGTAACCGCAACAAAAACATCCTCTCATCTGCACTCTTCATCGACCTCTCTAAAGCCTTCGACATGGTTAACCATACCCTCCTAATCAATATTCTTGAATCTCTTTCCTTTGATTCTCTGGCCATTAATTGATTTAGGTCATACCTCAGCAATAGGCAACAGGCAGTTCTCTTGGAAAATCAAATTTCTTCCTTTTTACCTGTCACCATCGGGGTCCCTCAGGGCTCCATTCTTGGACCACTTCTTTTCTCCTTATTTATTAATGATCTCCATGTAGCAATTCCTCAAGCCACCTGTATTCAATATGCAGATGACTCCACACTAATATGCTCAGCAACCTCTCCAACTGAACTATACTCTCTTACTCAAAATGTTTTTAATACTGTAGAAACATGGTTTACCAAACGTTGCCTCCTTCTTAATGCCAAAAAAACAAAACTCCTTCTCTTCACACCCACTACTAGGTCCACCCCCCTAGACTTCTCAATCTCTTCAAATAATGGCACTGTCATTTTCCCTGACTCTACCACCAAACTTTTAGGAATAACCATTGACAAAAATCTCTCATTTGATCACCATATAAACAACACCATTAAAATAGTCAACAGAAAAATAGGATCCTTATATAGAATAAAACCTTTCTTAACCTCAACAGTCAGAGCCAAGATCGTTCACTCCCATCTAATCTCAACTCTTCTGTATGCCTCACCTATATTTACCAACCTTAAGAAAACTAACCTCAACAAATTAGCAACTTCCTACAATAATATTGCCAGATTCGCTACTGGCAATCCCTTCAGAACTCATCACTGTTCTAATCTTAGGCAACTAGACTGGCTGGAATTCCAAAACCATCTGATAATCCCCCAACTCACTATTGCCCACAAAATATTTTACCAACCCAGTAATACCCCTATACTCTCAAAACTCTTAATCCCATATAATAATCTGAACTCCTTACGCTCTTCAAGCAAACTCCTTGCAAGCTTAACTAAGTCTAATAATACAGCTGGTGACTCGCTGTTTACTAACACAGCAGGAAACAACTGGAACCTGTTACCCAGTGAACTAACACTAATTACATCCTTGCCACTCTTTAAACAAAAACTAAAAAAATACCTCCAAAGGCACTGGCTATGCCCTTGTAGTAACCCTGACTAACAACTGCCTTTTACCCCTGTTTCTTCCTCTTCTAACCATACTTCCAAACATTTAAATACTTAGTCTTGTAATTAAGACTGACACTATTTAAACTCTAATAACTTATTGCTTAAATTCTTTAACCTGATGTGAACTATTGTACATAATAATTACTGTATTATATCTGTTTTAGCTTTCTTAAGCTATATTATGTTTACTTTTCTTAAGTGTTTTTGATCTCTGATGTTATAATTACCTGTTTCATTTGGTTTATTAATCCTAATTAACATGTAACAATATTTTTACATATTTGTATATCTGTGCGGAGCTTTTCTCCCCGGGCCTCTACTGAAAATGGATATATATCCAGCTAGACTAGCCTGGTTAACAAATGTAAAATAAATAAAATAAAAATTATACTTCGTGTGTCCATTCACAACATGCAGGGACCTACAGCTGCAGGACTTGTAGTGTATGTAAATATGTAATTATCCTTTTTTGTCCATTCACAGTGTGCAGGGACCTGCAGCTACAGGACGTGTAGTGTATTTAAATATGTAATTCTACTTTTGTGTCCTTTCACACAGTGCAAGGACCTAGAGCTGCAGGATTTCTAGTGTATGCAAATATGTAATTATACTTTGTGTGTCTGTTCACAATGTGCAGGGACGTACAGCTGCATGACTTGTAGTGTATGTAAATATGTAATTATACTTTGTGTTTATTATTAATATATTTATTTATTTATTGACATTTGTCAAGCGGGTTAGTCCAGCTGAGTCAGGAGCCTCTTTTCAGTGGAAACCCGAGTAGAAAAGATCCAGTTGCAGACAGTTTACAGTATATGAAAAAATTCACAGTCCAAGATAGTAAAATTAAAAATACTGAACACTAAAAAATATAAAGAAAGATATATACACATAATAATAAACAAGTAGCTATGTACAAGATATACAAAAATATACAGCAAATTGAGCTTTCAATAATGAGGAATTGGCTTTACCAGATAAATCCCTAGTAGGTTAATTAGTGATGGGCAGAGACTAATACATATATTCATATGGTGGCAATGAAATACAAAAGTGTGGTGGAGTTAGGTAGGTAGGTAGTTTCTGTTCACAATGTGCAAGAACCTATAGCTGCATGATGTGTGGTGTCTGTAAATATTTAATTATACTTTTGTGTCTGTTCACAAGGTGTTGGGACCTCCAACTGCAGGACTTCTACTGTATGTAAGTATGTCATTAAAATTTGGTGTCCATTCACCACGTGCAGGGACCTGCAGCTGCAGGACTTGCAGTGTATGTAAATATGTAATTATACTTCATGTGTCCGTTCACACAGTGTAGGGACCTACAGCTGCAGGACTTGTAGTTTATGTAAATATTTAATTATACTTTGTGTGTCCATTCACAACATGAAGGGCCATACAGCTGCAGGGCTTGTACTGTACATAAATATTTAATGCTACTTCATGTGTCCATTCACAGCATGCAGGGACCTACAGCTGCAGGACTTGTAGTGTATGTCAGTATTGTAATTACACATCATGTGTACATTCACAATGTGCAGGGACCTATAGCTGCAAGACTTGTAGTGTATGTAAATATGTAATTATACTTTGTGTGTCCATTCACAACATGCAGGGACCTACAGCTGCATGACTTGTTGTGTATGTATATATGTTATTATACTTTGTGTGTCTGTTCACAGTATGCAGGGACGTACAGCTGCATGACTTGTAGTGTATGTACATATGTAATTATACTTCATGTGTCCATTCACACAGTGCAGGGACCTACACCTGTAGAACTTGTAGTGTATGTAAATATGTAATTATACTTTGTGTGTCCATTCAGACAGTGCAGGGACCTGCAGCTGCAGGACTTGCAGTGTATGCAAATATGTAATTATACTTCGTGTGTCTGTTCACAATGTGCAGGGACCTACAGCTGCAGGACTTGTAGTGTATGTAAAGATGTAATTATACTTCATGTGTCCCTTCACAGCATGCAGGGACCTACAGCTACAGGACTTGTTGTGTATGTAACAGTGTAAGTATACTTCATGAGTTTGTTCACGATGTCCTGGGACCTGCAGCTGCAGGACATGTAGTCTATGTAAGTACGTAATTATAGATTCATAGTTTCATAGGTGTGTACTAGGCTAGTGGCCCCAGAGCCTTTACAAGCCAAGCCCAGAGAATCGCCCTGGCATTATGCCACCAGACATTAGTTCCCAGTGCCTCTATCAAGCAGAGCCATTGGAGTGATCCTGGGGTGAACTTTGTATTTCCCAACCACTCATCAAGATTACTCTTGAAGTAGGCCAGTGAGGTGCTCTGCTTGACATGTATGGGAAGTCTATTCCAAAGCATGGGCAGTCTCTGTGTTACGAACCTGTCACTCCAGCATGTTCTGTTGATTGTGGTAATGAGGATGAGGTCCCTGGATCATGTGGTGTGGAAGGATTGATATTTCTTTAGATGTAGCATTTCTAACAGAGCTGGGTTAGATATGGCTTTGTAAGTCAAGCAGAGATTGCCTCTTAGTAGATGAAACGAGACAGAGAATAGCTGTAGATTTTTAGTCTGTCCATGTAGAACATGTATTTGATGCCTAGGATCCTCTTCGTGAGGTACTTTTGTGGCCTTTCCAGCTGTTGCATGTGTCTAGTGAGGTACATTCCAAATGGGGCATTATACTCGATGATTGGCCTAATGAGGGAAGAGTAGAGAGAGATGATGACCTCTTTCTTCCTAAATGCAAAACCCTTGGTAATGAGATGTGCCGCATAGAAGCACTTTTTGACTACAGTGGCAATGTGGTGGTCGAAGGAGAGGTTGCTGTCAACCTGTGTCCGCAGATCTCTTATAACACCTTCAATGTTCAGTGGGCTCCCATCAATGTGGTAATTAGTGGGAACTGAGTTTTCCCAAAGGGGATGATGACGCATTTTTTAGCATTAAGCTTAAGGCCATGGTTTCAACACCAGTCATTGGTCTCAGTAAGGCCTTTGTGTAGGATGTCTACATCACTTGGAGAGTTAATAATGGCTCCCAGGTTGCAGTCTTCTGTGAACCTGGTCAGCCAGAGTCCCTCCATTTTGGCCTAGACTTCTGAGAAGTAGATGCCAAACAGGAGAGGACCCAGGACCGATCGCTGTGGGATTCCACTCATGACTGATCGGCAGTCTGACTTGGAGTCCGCTACTTTCACACTGTGGGTTCTATCTGTGAGCCAGTTTGCAACCCACCTAGTGATATAGGGGTTGATGCCCAGTTTGGTGAGTTTATCAATAATTCCTGAGTGGGGAATGGTATCAAAGGCCTTGGCCAAATCAAGGTAGAATGTATGAACTGCCTTCTCCTCATCCACAGCTCTGGTGACTGACTCAAAGAAGTCAACCAGGTTGAGCAGGCATGATCTACCTTTCACAAATCCAAATTGCGTGGGATCTTGTGTTTGGAGATTCCCTATATCCTTGTTAATTAGGTCCATGATGATGCACTCCATAGCCTTACATATCAGGCTCAGGCTAATGGGGCGATAATTCCCAGGGTCTGTAGTCGCTCCCCCTTTATGGAGAGGGATGACTGTAGCAGTGCACCATTCATTAGGGACAAAGCCTGAAGTGAGGCTGTGATTGAACAGGGCACACAGATGTAGTACCATTTCACTTTGTAGTTCATGTAGAACACATCCAGGGATATTGTTGGGTCCCATAGAAGCTGTATTCTTGGCTTTGGATAATGCAGCTTTAACATGTGCTGCAGTAATGCTGGGTGCCTGGTATTTCTTTGGTATTGTGATTGGTGCTTTAGGGGAGGAGAGAGGGGTAAAGTTGGCACTGAATCTGTCGGCCAGTGTGTTGGCAATATCTGTTATCTCAGTATAGATGGTACCATTGTGCAGTAACTCAGAGCAAACCTGGGTATTGCTGTGGAGATTCTTGATATAACTACAGACAGCTTTGTGTTTGTTTTTAGTGTCTGCCACAATTCTGCCTTCATAGTTGGCTTTAGAGGTTTTGATGAGGGATCTCAACTTTTTTTTATGCTAATAAGGGAGTTTTTCCAGTCTTAGGACTTCACGTTTTTCTGCAACAGTTTCTTCCTTCTGTTGTAGAATTTATTAATGGCAGGGGACCACCAGATTGGCTTCCTTTTTTTGGAGGAGAGCGTCTTGGTTCTGTTGGGTATAGCTAGTTCCATGCATTTATGTACATGTTTATACAGTGCATTGGTGTATGATTTGACAGTCTTGTATCCATTTTCCATTGACATGGGTGCCATGAAGATAGCCACCTCTGTTTTTAGGAGCCCAGAGTGAGCTTTGGAAAAGTTTTTCATGGTGGTTACTGTGATGCCTGTGCACTGGCCAAGTAATCAAGGAGCCTCAATCCACAACACTAGCACCAGTGAGGGGCGTCCACATTGGGAAGGATAACAAGTACACACACAGTAAAGTACAATTTCACTTAAGAGCACACAGAGATCACAGTCAGTCTGGGGCTGGTTTCTCCCTTTCACTCCAGATCCCTAATAAGACCCCCCACTGCCACAGCTATAGGGTTCAGGTGCCAGCCGAGTATGCAAGCCAAAACCTTCAGTACTCTGTCTGTCCAGTCAGTGCTTTGTGTCCCTGCCCAGGTAGCTGACACACGTACACTTTGAGATTTGGTTTATATACAAACACAAAGACACTCCTGGGGAAGGCTGGCACCGGTCCTCCAACTGTGCCCCCTTTTTGCCCAGACTATAAGGTAGAAACCAGGGATAAAAACCATTGGAGTACCTTAGCACACTATCATTAAATACATGCATGTATTCTAAACCTTAAATTATCTCTACACAAAACAGCCACAGTTGAAAGGTTTAAAAATATTTAGTAATAAATAATGAAAACACAAGACAAATATCATCAATTCAACACAGTGCTAATCAAGAGTTCAGACACAGGAACTTTAAAACAATACTGTAGGATAGTCTGACTTAAATATAGAAAACAGGTAGCCTATTCTTACTATTTTGTATCTATTTCTAAGAGAAGTACTAAGTTCTAAATAAACTTACAGACATACAGAGCAAAGGCAGAGTGCTGGTGAGTAGATGTGTTCAGGTTCAGACAAAATCCAAAATTCTTAATTTTCTCTCTCTGAGAAAGTCTTAAATTGATAACACAGTACTGCTGAGTCATTTCACATTATATCATTCTTGACACTTCTCTGGTTCTCAGGCTAACAGAAACTCAAAATTTACATTTCTTTTTGTAGTCTTGCACCTGGCCAAGAAGCCACAGCAATAAAATACATTTTTACATGTAAAATCTAATAATTAACTCTGTCTTAATAACAATATAAATAATTTGCTAGCCCAGACATCCTGTTGCCGAGCTTTGAGATCAAACACAGTTATAAATTCTTTATTTAACAGCTTTCTTCCAGTAGGGTGCACTGTGGTTACATTTTTGAAGCTCAGTACAACATATAGTTTACTCATAACATTTATTTCTGTTTACATTTGTAAACCAAGCCTGTGGATTATATTAATATTTACAATGACAGAATTATCTACAAAATTCTATCTATCTGGGCTGGCAGCCTTTTCACAGTTACCTTTGCAGGGGGTGTGTGGGTAAGATGTAGACATGGTGATTAGATTGTGGTGAGATCTAACCAGGAAGGAATTGACTATTGGTGTAGAGCAACAGTTGCCAATGTTAGTAATACCCAGGTTATATTTTGTGTGCCCGTTCACAATGTGCAGGGACCTACAGCTGCATGACTTGTAGTGTATGTAAATATGTAATTATACTTCATGTGTCCATTCAGACAGTGCAGGGACCTGCAGCTGCAGGAGTTGTAGTGTATGTAATTAGGTAATTATACTTCACTTCTCCATTCACACAGTGCATGACCTACAGCTGCAGGACTTGTACTGCATGTAAATATATAATAATACTTTGTGTGTCCATTCACACAGTGCAGGGACCTGCAACTGCAGTTCTTGCAGTGTATCTAAATATGTAATTATAATTTGTGCGGCCGTTCACACTGTGCAAGGACCTACAGCTACAGGAATTGTAGTGTACATAAATATGTAATTATACTTCGTGTGTCCATTCACAACATGCAGGGACCTACAGCTGCTGGACTTGTAGTGTACGTAAATATGTAATTATACTATGTGTGTCTGTTCACAATGTACAGGGACCTACAGCTTCAGGACTTGTAACATATGTAAGTATGTAATTATACTTTTGTGTCTGTTCACAACATGCAAAGAGCTGCAGCTGCAAGACTTGTAGTGCATGTAAATATGTAATTATACTTTGTATGTCCATTCACACAGGGCAGGGACCTGCAGCTGCAGGATTTGTAGTGTATGTAAATATGTAATTATGCTTTATGTGTCCATTCCCAATGTGCAGGGACCTACAGCTGCAGGATTTGTGGTGTATGTAAATATGTAATTACACTTCAAATGTGCACTCACAATGTGCAGGGACCTACAGCTGCAGGACTTCTAGTGTATGTAAATATGTAACTATACTTCCTCTGTCCGTTCACAACTTGCGGGGTCCTGCAGCTGTAGGACCTTAGTGTATGTAAATATGTAATTATACTTCTTGTTTCCGTTCACAGCGTGCAGGGACCTACAGCAGCAGGACTTGTAGTGTATGTAAGTATGTAATTATACTTTGTGTGTCCATTCACAATCTGCAGGGACCTGCAACTGCAGGACTTGCAATCTATGTAAATATGTAATTAACTTCGTATGTCTGTTCACAATGTACAGGGACCTACAACTGCACAACTTGTAGTGAATGTAAATATGTAGTTATACTTTGTGTGTCCATTCACATTGTGCAGGGACTTACAACTGCACAACTTGTAGTGAATGTAAACATGTAATTGTACTTCATGTGTCCGTTCACATTGTGCAGGGACCTACAGCTGCTGGACTTGTAGTGTATGTAAATATGTAATTATACTATGTGTGTCCATTCAAACATGCAGGGACCTGCAGCTGCACAACTTGTAGTGTATGTAAGTATGTAATTATACTTTGTGTATCCATTCACAATGTGCAGGTTCCTGCATCTGCAGGACATGTAGTGTATGTCAGTATGTAATTACACATCGTGTGTCCATTCACAATGTGCAGGGATCTATAGATGCTGGACTTGTAGTGAATGTAAATATGTAATTATACTTTGTGTGTCCATTCACAATGTGCAGGGACCTACAACTGCATGACTTGTAGTGAATGTAAATATGTAATTATACTTTGTGTGTCCGTTCACATTGTGCAGGAACTGACAGCTGCAGAACCTGTAGTGAATGTAAATATGTAATTGTACTTCATGTGTTCGTTCACATTGTGCAGAGACCTACAGCTGCAGGACTTGTACTGTACACAAGTATGTAATTATACTTCATGTGCCTGTTCACAGAGTGCAGTGACGTACAGCTGCATGACCTGTAGTGTATGTAAATATGTAATTATACTATGTGTGTCAATTCACAACGTACAGGGACCTACAGCTGCAGGAATTGTAACGTATGTAAGTATGTAATTATACTTTTGTGTCTGTTCACAACATGCAAAGAGCTGCAGCGGCAAGACTTGTAGTGCATGTAAATATGTAATTATACTTTGTATGTCCATTCACACAGGGCAGGGACCTGCAGCTGCAGGATTTGTAGTGTATGTAAATATGTAATTACACTTCAAATGTGCACTCACAATGTGCAAGGACCTACAGCTGCAGGACTTCTAGTGTATGTAAATTTGTAACTATACTTCCTCTGTCCATTCACAACTTGCGGGGTCCTGCAGCTGTAGGACTTGTAGTGTATGTAAATATGTAATTATACTTCGTGTTTCAGTTCACAGCGTGCAGGGACCTACAACTGCACGACTTCTACAGAATGTAAATATGTTGTAATTATGATTCGAGACATGTAGCTGCAGGACTTGTAGTGTATTTAAAAATATAATTATGCTTCCGCTCACACAGTGCAGAGACCTACAGCTGCAGAACTTGTAGTGTATGTAAATATGTAATTATACTTCGTGTGTCCATTCACAACATGCAAGGACCTGAAGCTGCAGGAGTTGTAGTGTATGTAATCATGTAATTATATTTCATGTGTTCATTCACAACGTGCAGGGAGCTGCAGCTGCAGGACTTGTAGTGTATGCAGATATAGGTTCATAGGTTCATAGGTTCATACTAGGCTATCTGCCCTAGGGCATTTATAAGCCTAGCCAGAATGTGTTTGGCTTTCGCCACCCATTTTAAATTTATTTTGCTATGCCCTTTTTTGAGGTTAGTATACTGTGCCTCTGTCTAACAGTGACACAGAAGTGATACCCGGGGTAAACCTACAATCTCCCATCCACTCATCAAGATTCCTCTTGAAGAGAGTCAATGAAGGACTCTGCCTAACCTGGACTGGGATTTTATTCCAGAGTGAAGGGAGCCTCTGGGTTATGAATCTGTCCCTCCAGCATGTCCTATTTATTTCAGTGCTGAGGTTCAAGTCTCTCGAGTGCATAGCTCAATGGGATTTGGATTTTCTGAGGTGCAGCATGTCCATTAATTCCGGGTTGGATATGACTTTATACGTCAGGCACAGATTGCCTCTGAACAGGCGGTATGCCACTGAGTAGAGCTAGAGTTTCTTTAACTGGGCAGCATATGGCATCTGTTTGAGCCCTTTGATCCTCTTGGTGAGGTACTTTTGGGGTGTTTCCAGTTGCTGCAGGTGACTGGTAAGGTACATCCCAAAAGGGGCATTGTACTCAATTATGGGCCTGATGAGGGTTGAGTAAAGAGGCACGATGACCTCCCCTGATCTAGATGTGAATCCCTTCATGATTAGGTGGGCTATATAAAATGTTTTTCTAACCACTTTGGCCACGTGGTTGTCAAATGAGAGATTGCTATCAACTTGGGTCCCCAGGTCCCTAATTACTTCTTCTGTACTTAATGGATTACCACCTATGTGGTAATTTGTAGGCACTTTGTTTTTGCCAAAGGGGATGACTATACACTTTTTGGCATTTAGCTTGAGGTCATGGCTCTGGCATCAGTTGTCTGTTTCTATGAGGCCCTTTTGGAGGATGCTTGTGTCGGCTGGAGAGTCGATTATGGTGCCCAGTTTGCAGTCATCTGCGAACTTGGTTAGCCACAGTCCTTCCGTGTTGGCCTGTACCTCCGAGAAATATATACCGAACATTATACTTCGTCTGTCCGTTCACTGTGTGCAGGGACCTACAGCTGCAGGACTTCAAGTGTATGTAAATATGTAATTATACTTCATGTGTCCATTCACAGTATGCAGGGACCTACACCTGCAGGACTTGTAAGTCAATGTAAATATGTAATTATACTTCGTGTGTCCATTCACAATATGTGGGGACCTACAGCTGCAGGACTTGTAGTGTATATAAATATGTAATTATATTTTGTGTATCTATTCACACACTTAAGTGACCTACAGCAGCAAGACTTGTAGTTATGTAAATATATAATCATCCTTCATGTGTCCATTCACAATCTGCAGGGACCTGCAATTGCAGGACTTGCAATGTATGTAAATATGTAATTATACTTCGTATGTCCGTTCACATTGTGCAGGGACCTACAACTGCACGACTTGTACTGAACGTAAATATGTAATTATACTTTGTATGTCCATTCACATTGTGCAGAGACCTACAACTGCAGGACCTGTAATGTATGTAAATTTGTAACTATACTTAGTTGGTCCATTCACACAGTGCAGGGACCTACAGCTGGATGACTTGTACTGTACGTAAATATGTAATTAGACTTCATGTGTCCGTTCACAGTGTGCAGGGACCTGCAGCTGCTGGACTTGTGTATGTAAATATGTAATTATACTTTGTGTGTCCATTCACAACATGCGGGGACTTGTAGCATATGTATGTAATTTTACTTTTGTGTCTATTCACAATGTGCAGGGACCCACAGCTGTAGGACTTTTACTGAATGCAAATATGTAATTATACTTCCTCTGTCTATTCACAACTTGCAGTGCGACATGTTTGTGTCTTTCGGCTTTTCCCGGTTAGGGGTCGCCACAGCGGAACTCCGGTCCGCTAATGATTGGCAGTAGATTTTTACGTACTGGCTTGCCGGGCCTAATGCACAACCTTCAACGAAGGAATGCCCATTCACGCATGTCACTACACAGAAGACACTCTAACTGAGAATCGAACGGGCAACGTCTAACTGTGAGGCGACAATGCTACAGCAGCACCACCACCGCAGTTATAACTTGCAGTACGACTTGTATTGTATGTAAATATGTGATTATACTTCGTGTTTCCTTTCACAACGTGCAGAGACCTACAACTGCATGACTTCTAGTGAATGTAAATATGTAATTATACTTCGTGTGTGCATTCAAAACGTGCATGGACCTACAACTGCATGACTTTTAGTGTATGTAAATACATAATTATACTTAGTTTGTCCATTCACCATGTAGAGGGACCCACAGATGCAGGATTTGTAGTGCATGTAAATATGTACTTATACTTTGTGTTTCCTTTCACAACATGCAGAGACCTACAACTGCACGATATCTACTGAATATAAATATGTAATTATGCTTCATGTGTCCCTTCACAGTGTGCAGGGACCTGTAGCTGCAGGACTTGTAGTGTATGTAGAACTGTAATTATACTTCCGTTCACACAGTGCAGAGACCTGCAGCTGCTGGAGTTGTAGTGTATGTAAACATGTAATTATACTTCGTCTGTCCATTCACTGTGCGCAGGGACCTACAGCTGCAGGACTTGTAGTGTAAGTAAATATGTAATTATACTTCATGTGTCCATTCACAATATGTACCTACAGCTGCAGGACTTGTAGTGTATATAAATATGTAATTATATTTTGTGTGTATATACACACACTTAAGGGACCTACAGCAACAGGATTTGTAGTGTATGTAAGTACGTAATTATCCTTCGTGTGTCTATTCACAGTCTGTAGGGACCTGCAGTTGCAGGACTTGCAATGTATGTAAATATATAATTATACTTCGCATGGCCTTTCACATTGTGCAGGGACCTACAACTGCAAGACTTGTAGTGAATGTAAATATGTATTTATACTTTGTATGTCCGTTCACATTGTGCAGGAGCCGAGGTGTATGTAAATATGTAACTATACTTAGTTGGTCCATTCACAGAGTGCAGTGACCTACAGCTGCAGGACTTGTACTGTACGTAAATATGTAATTATACTTACTGTGTCTGTTCACAGTGTGCAGGGACCTGCAGCTGCTGGACTTGTAGTGTATGTAAATATGTAATTATACTTTGTGTGTCCATTCACAATGTGCAGAGACCTACAGCTGCAGGACTTGTAGCGTATGTAAGTATGTAATTGTACTTTTGTGTCTGTTCACAACATGCAGGGACCTACAGCTTCAGGAGTTGTAGTGCAAGTAAATATGTAATTATACTTTGTGTGTCCATTCACACAGGCAGGCACCTGCAGCTGCAGGACTTGTAGTGTATGTAAATATGTAATTATACTTTTGTGTCCGTTCACAACATGCAGGGACCTACAGCTGTAGGACTTTTACTGTACGCAAATATGTAATTATACTTCGTGCATCCACTCACAATCTTCAGGGTTATACACCTGCAGGAGTTGTAGTGTATGTAAATATGTAATTATCCTCCGAGTGTCCATTCACAACATACAGAGACCTACAGCTGCACGACTTGTAGTGTATGTAAATATGTAATTATACTTTGTGCGCCCTTTCACTACGTGCAGGGACCTACAGCTGCACAACTTGTAGTGTATGTAAGTATGGAATTATACTTTGTGTCTCCATTCAAAATGTGCAGGGACCTACATCTGCAGGACATCTAGTGTATTTCAATATGTAATTACACTTTGTGTGTCCATTCACAATACACAGGCACCTACAGCTGCAGGACTTGTAGTGTATGTAAATATGTAATTATACTTTTGTGTCCGTTCACAACATGCAGGGCCTACAGCTGTAGGACTTTTACTGTATGTAAATATGTAGTTATACTTCGTGTGTCCGTTCACAATCTGTAGGGCCATACAGCTGCAGGAGTTGTAATGTATGCATGTATATATGTAATTATACTTTGTGTGTCCATTCACAACATGTAGGGACCTACAGCTGCACAACTTGTAGTACATGTAAGTATGTAATTATACTTAGTGTGTCCATTCAAGACATGCAGGGACCTACAGTTGCACAACATGTAGTGTATGTAAGTATGTGTCTCCATTCACAATGTGCAGGGTCCTACAACTGCAGGACATGTTGTGTATGTCTGTATGTAATTGCACATTGTGTGTCCATTCACAATATGCACGGACCTACAGCTGCAGGACTTCTATTAAATATGTAATTATACTCCGTGTCCCATTCACAGTCTGCAGGGACCTGCAACTGCAAGACTTGAAGTGTATGTAAATATGTAATTATACTTCGTGTGTCTATTCACAACTTGCAGGGCCTACAGCTGCACGACTTGTAGTGAATGTAAATATGTAATTATACTTCATGTGTCCATTCACATTGTGCAAGGACATACAACTGCACAACTTGTAGTGAATGTAAATATACAAATTATTCTTTGTGTGTCCGTTCACATTGTGCAGGGACCTACAGCTGCAGGACTTATAGTGAATGTAAATATGTAATTGTACTTCGTGTGTCCGTTCACATTGTGCAGGGACCTACAGCTGCAGGACTTCTAATGTACATAAATATGTAATTATACTTCATGTGTCCATTCACAGAGTGCAGTGACGTACAGTTGCATGACCTGTAGTGTATGCAAGTATGTAATTATACTATGTGTGTCCATTCACAATGTGCAGAGACCTACAGCTGCAGGACTTGTAACGTATGTAAGTATGTAATTATACTTCATGTGTCCATTCACAATGTGCAGGGACCTATAGCTGCAGGAATTGTAGTGTATGTAATTATACATTGTGTGTCCGTTCACAATCTGCAGGGACCTGCAGCTGCAGGACTTACAATATAAATATGTAATTATACTTTATGTGTTGGTTCACAACATGCAGGGACCTACAACTGCATGACTTCTAGTGAATGTAAATATGTAATTATACTTTGTGTGTCCATTCAAAACAAACAGGAACCTACAGCTGCATGACTTGTAATTCAAAACAAACAGGAACCTACAGCTGCATGACTTGTAGTGTACGTAAATATGTAATTATGCTTTGTGTGTCCGTTCCTAATGTGCAGGGACCTACAGCTGCAGGATTTGTGGTGTATGTAAATATGTAATTACACTTTGAGTGTGCATTCACAAAGTGTAGGAACCTACAGCTGCAGGACTTCTAGTGTAAGTAAATATGTAATTATACTTAGTGGGTCTGTTCAAAATGTGCAGCGACCTACAGCTGCACAATTTGTAGTGATTGTAAATATGTAATTATACTTTGTATGTCTGTTCACATTGTGTGGGGACCTACAGCTGCAGGACCTGCACTGTATGAAAATATGTAACTATACTTAGTTGGTCCATTTACACAGTGCAGAGACCTACAGCTGGATGACTTGTACTGTATGTTATGTAATTATACTTCGTGCATCCGTTCACAGAGTGCAGTGACCTACAGCTGCAGGACTTGTACTGTACGTAAATATATAATTATACTTCATTTGTCCGTTTACATTGTGTAGGGACCCACAGCTGCTGGATTTGTAGTGTATGTAAATATGTAATTATACTTCATGTGTCCATTCACAACATGCAGGGACCTACAGCTGCAGGAGTTGTAGTGTATGTAAATATGTAATTATACTATGTGTGTCCATTCACAATGTGCAGGGACCTACAGCTGCAGGACTTGTAGTGAATGTAAATATGCAAATTATTCTTCGTGTGTCCATTCACATTGCGCAGGGACCTACAGCTGCATGACTTGTAGTGTATGTAAATATGTAATTATACTTCATGTGTCCATTCACAGCATGCAGGGACCTACAGCTGCAGGACTTGTTGTGTATGTAAATATGTAATTATACTTCATGTGTCCATTCACAACATGCAGGGACCTACAGCTGCAAGACTTGTCGTGTATGTAAATATGTAATTATACTTTGTCCATTCACATTGTGCAGGGACCTACAGCTGCAGGACCTGTATTGTATGCAAATATGTAACTATACTTAGTTGGTTCATTCACACAGTGCAGGGACCTACAGCTTGATGATTTGTAGTGTATGTAAATATGTAATTATACTTCATGTTTCCATTCACAACATGCAGGGACCTACAACTGCACGACATCTAGTGAATGTAAATATGTAATTATACTTCTTGTGTCCATTCAAAACATGCATGGGCCTACAGCTGCATGACTTGTAGTGTATGTAAATACATAATTATACTTAGTTTGTCCATTCACCACGTAGAGGAACCTACAGATGCAGGACTTTGAGTGTATGTAAATATGTAATTATACTTCGTGTGCCCATTCACAATATGCAGGACCTACAGCTGCAGGGCTTGTAGTGTATGTAAATATGTAATTATACTTTGTGTGTCAGTTCACACAGGGCAGACACCTGCAGCTGCCTGACTTGTAATGTATGTAAATATGTAATTATACTTTTGTGTCTGTTCACAATGTGCAGGGACCTACAGCTGCAGGAGCTGTAGTGTATGTAAATATGTAATTATCCTCCATGTCTCTATTCACACCATACTGGGATCTACAGCTGCAAGTCTTCTAGTGTTTATAAATATGTAATTATACTTGGTGTGTCCTTTCACAACATGCAGGGAACTCCAGCTGCACGACTTGTAGTGCATTTAAGTATGGAATTATACTTTGTGTCTCCATTCACAACGTGCAGGGACCTACATCTGCAGGACTTCCAGTGTATGTCAGTATGTAATTACACTTCATGTGTCCATTCACAATGTGCAGTTACCTACAGCTGCAGGACTTTTAGTGTATGTAAATATGTAATTATACTTCGTGTGCCCATTCACAACATGCAGGACCTACAGCTGCAGGGCTTGTAGTGTATGTAAATATGTAATTATACTTTGTGTGTCAGTTCACACAGGGCAGACACCTGCAGCTGCCTGACTTGTAATGTATGTAAATATGTAATTATACTTTTGTGTCTGTTCACAATGTGCAGGGACCTACAGCTGCAGGAGCTGTAGTGTATGTAAATATGTAATTATCCTCCATGTCTCTATTCACACCATACTGGGATCTACAGCTGCAAGTCTTCTAGTGTTTATAAATATGTAATTATACTTGGTGTGTCCATTCACAACACGAAGCGACCTAAAGTTGCACGACTTGTAGTGTATGTAAGTATGGAAAAATACTTTTGTGTCTGCATTCACAACGTGCAGGGACCTACGTCTGCAGGACTTCTAGTGTATGTCAGTATGTAATTACACTTCATCTGTCCATTCAAAATGTGCAGTTACCTACAGCTGCAGGACTTGTAGTGTATGTAAGTATGTAATTATACTTTGTGTGCCCATTCACAATATGCAGAACCTACAGCTGCAGGGCTTGTAGTGTATGTAAATATGTAATTATACTTTTGTGTCTGTTCACAATGTGCAGGGACCTACAGCTGCAGGAGCTGTAGTGTATGTAAATATGTAATTATCCTCCATGTCTCTATTCACACCATACTGGGATCTACAGCTGCAAGTCTTCTAGTGTTTATAAATATGTAATTATACTTGGTGTGTCCTTTCACAACATGCAGGGACCTGCAGCTGCACGACTTGTAGTGTATGTAAGTATGGAAAAATACTTTTGTGTCTGCATTCACAACGTGCAGGGACCTACGTCTGCAGGACTTCTAGTGTATGTCAGTATGTAATTACACTTCATCTGTCCATTCAAAATGTGCAGTTACCTACAGCTGCAGGACTTGTAGTGTATGTAAGTATGTAATTATACTTTGTGTGTCCATTCACAATCTGCAGCGACCTGCAACTGCAGGACTTGCAAAAAAATATGTAATTATATTTCCTGTGTCCATTCACAATGTGCATGTACGTACAACTGCACAACTTGTAGTGAATGTAAATATGTAATTGTACTTCGTGTGTCCATTCACATTGTGCAGGGACCTACAACTGCAGGACCTGTAGTGTATGTAAATATGTAATTATAATTTAGTTGGTCCATTCACACAGTGCAGGGACCTACAGCAGCATGACTTGTACTGTATGTAAAAATGTAATTATACTTTGTGTGTCTGTTCACAGAGTGCAGTGACCTAGAGCTGGAGGACTTGTACTTATATAAATATGTAATTATACTTCATGTGTCCATTCACAGTGTGCAGGGACCCACACCTGTAGGACTTGTAGTGTTTGTAAATATGTAATTATACTTCGTGTGTCCATTCACAATATGCACGGACCTATTGCTGCAGGACTTCTAGTAAATATATAATTATTCTCCATGCCCCATTCACAATCTACAGGGACCTGCAACTGCAAGATGAAGTGTATGTAAATATGCAATTATACTTCGTGTGTCTATTCACAACTTGCAGGGACCTACAACTGCACTTGTAGTGAATGTAAATATGTAATTATACTTTGTGTGTCCGTTCACATTGTGCAAGGACCTACAACTGCATGACTTGTAGTGAATGCAAATATGCAAATTATTCTTCATGTGTCCGTTCACATTGTGCAGGGACCTACAGCTGCCGGACCTGTAGTGAATGTAAATATGTAATTGCACTTCATGTGTCCATTCACATTGTGCAGGGACCTACAGCTGCAGGACTTCTTGTGTACGTAAATATGTAATTATACTTTGTGTGTCCATTCACAATCTGCAAGACCTGCAACTGCAAGACTTGTATTGAATGTAAATATGTAATTATACTTCGTCTGTCCGTTCACATTGTGCAGGGACCTACAGCTGCAGGACCTGTAGTGAATGTAAATATGTAATTGTATGTTGTGTGTCCATTCACATTGTGCAGGGACCTACAACTGCAAGACTTGTACTGTACGCAAATATGTAATTATACTTCGTGTGTCCGTTTACAGAGTGCAGTGACGTACAGCTGCATGACCTGTAGTGTATGTAAATATGTAATTATACTATGTGTGTCCATTCACAACGTGCAGGGACCTACAGCTGCAGGACTTGTAATGCATGTAAGTATGTAATTATACTTCATGTGTCCGTTCACATTGTGCAGGGACCTACAACTGCACGACTTGTAGTGAATGTAAATATGCAAATTATTCTTCATGTGTCCATTGACATTGTGCAGGGACCTACAGCTGCAGGACCTGTAGTGGATGTAAATATGTAATTGTAGTTTGTGTGTCTGTTCACATTGTGCAGGGACCTACAGCTGCATGACTTGTAGTGTATGTAAATATGTAATTATACTTCATGTGTCCATTCACAAGATGCAGGGACCTACAGCTGCAGGACTTGTCGTGTATGTAAATATGTAATTATACTTCATGTGTCCATTCACAAGATGCAGGGACCTACAGCTGCAGGATTTGTGGTGTATGTAAATATGCAATTATACTTTGTCCATTCACATTGTGCAGGGACCTACAGCTGCAGGACCTGCATTGTATATAAATATGTAACTATACTTAGTTGGTTCATTCACACAGTGCAGGGACCTATGGCTTCTATGTGGCACACCTTCATCCAGAAAAAAGGAGGTCATTGTCCCACTGTACTCATCCCGCATTAGACCCATTATAGAATACAACGCCCCATTTGGTATGTACCTCTCAAGACATCTGCAACAACTGGAAAGGCCTCAGAAATACCTCACTAAAAGAACCACAGGCCTAAAGCAGATGCCCTACGCTGACCGCCTTAAAAAACTCCAGCTATACTCTGTCGCATATCGTCTACTCAGAGGCGATCTCTGCTTAACATACAAGGCCATGTCAAACCCAGAGCTGTTGGACATGCTACACTTAAAGAAATCCCAATCCCTCAGAGCTACATGCTCCAGGGATCTAAACCTTGTCATCACAATAAACAAAACATGCTTGAGGGATAGGTTCCTGACCCAGAGACTCCCCAGACTCTGGAATAGATGGCCCATACATGTAAAGCAGAGTGCCTCTTTGGACCTCTTCAAGAGGAACCTTGACGATTGGATGGGAGAAAGGAAATTCACCCCAGGGATCACGTCAGTCGCCCTGCTAGACAGGGGTCCAGGAAAGTAAATAATGTGGGAAGAAATAGCCAGGGAATTGTTATGGCTAGGCTTGTATAGGCCCTAGGGCTGATAGCCTAGTACCAATCTATGAACCTATGAACCTATGACTTGTAGTGTATGTAAATATGTAATTATACTTTGTGTTTCCTTTCACAATGTGCAGGGAACTACAACTGCACGACTTCTAGTGAATGTAAATATGTAATTATACTTCATGTGTCCATTCACAGAGTGCAGTGACCTACAGCTGTAGGACTTGTACTGTACGTAAATATGTAATTATACTTCATGTGTCCATTCACAGTGTGCAGGGACCCACAGCTGCATGACTTGTAGTGAATGTAAATATGTAATTATACTTAGTTTGTCCATTCACCACATAGAGGGACCTACAGATGCAGGACTTTGAGTGTATGTAAATATGTAATTATACTTCAGGTGTCCATTCACAGTGTGCAGGGACTTTTAGATGCAGGACTTGTAGTGTATGTAAAAATGTAATTATACTTCCATTCACACAGTGCAGAGACCTACAGCTGCAGAACTTGTAATGTATGTAAATATGTAATTATACTTCATGTGTCCTTTCACACCATTCAGGGACCTGCAGCTGCAGGAGTTGTAGTGTATGTAAGTATGTAATTATATTTCATGTGCCCATTCACAACATGCAGAGACATGAAGCTGCAGGAGTTGTAGTGCATGT
>NC_056728.1:30433028-30477905 GCF_019279795.1 Protopterus annectens | reverse complement strand
AAGGTCCAGTACAATATAATACAATACAACTGAACATTGATAATGACATCTAACGTGAATAGTCTGGATTTAAGCATGGGGTGTGGTAGTTTTATACAGTAATCAATTAGTAAATAAAAGCTTGTTGGAGAATATGTAAAAATGGTAAGCAAGGAACACCATATATAGGTAAGCAGGTAAGCAGTGGGAACAAAAGATTTCATGTGAAAGTTGGGAAATCACAACGTAAGACTCTTGTAGGAAAACAAGAGTAGAAAAAGTAGAAAACTTTAAAAGTGTGTAAAGTGAAAACAGCATTTAAAAAACTTTGAAAGTTATGTCACAGATTTTAACAGAACCAATAGCAGAACATCAGCAGATATTTAACTAACTATGTAAGTGTACATTCAGGGTAACACGGTATGTTACTGAGGTAGATTTTACAGGTGTTTCTGAAGGAGGTAACTTCTAATTCTGCAGGTATTGTGTTACTTCAGGTTAGTGTTTGAAATGACTATCTGACTGCTAGATGGAACTGTTGTGAAACAGAATCATTAAGTCGTGAACCCTGCATGCAGTGAACCTTGAACTATGGTGACCCAGTTCTTATGAGAAACTATAGATATCAAAGTACATATAAAAAAGCACTAGAAACAAGTTCAGTCTGAATAACTAGGACTCTGGTTATTAATCTATGAGCTGTATATAATTAAATACATGCAAATATTGTCACTGGGAATGTATATTCTAGTCTTCAGAAATGCATTTAAAATATATTCAATCATTGCCCACATGTTCGTCGCTTAAATATCCTCTTTAGTATTGCAGATTCCTTGTTTTGTTTTGTTTTTTGTTTTTTTTAATTCATATTCTCTCTAGACAGCATATGTATTCTATTTTAACACTTGTCCTTTCACCTTTCTTAATTTATAACTCCCTTGCATAATTCTTTATCTCTTCATTCATTACTTTTAAAAACTTTTCCCTCCCCATATGTCCCATTTCATTCCTTTACATATGTACCCTTTCTTTATTAAAAAGTAACATTCAATCTGGTCCAGGTCTGCTCTGTGTCTGAGGTGTAGCTGGGATGGGGTAAAGGGGAAAGTTGCCCTGGGTACAAGGTGGTAGAGGGTGCGATCGACAGTAGAGGCGTTCAGTTTCTGCTTGCTGGTACTGCATTTGACGTCTGGTCTGAAGTGCATCATCACTTTGTGTGTGTAGTATATGGAATACCAACATTCAGACATAAATGATGGTATTAGCTGCATTGTGGTCAGAGCTGGATCACTCATTTCTCTTGGGTGTTCTGTTGACCTATAGCAGGCCACTTTTTACAACTGTAGCAAGTGTTTTCCTACAGTTTAAAGAAGCACTCTTTGGTTTGTTCTGCCGGTGTAACAGGACGTTTTTTCCCTTTGTCCTTAGTATGATAGTAGAGTGCCAGCCTATTGACCCTAAAGGGCCTGTTTATGACTAGACATGCTACTCAATAATATTAGATAGGTATTGGTCTAATAGGTTTTGTTGGGGGAGTACATATGACTTTAGAATTAGTGCTCAAGCATTTACAAGCTTCCCCTCTCCAAAAGAGGCCAGGTGCTAGACCAGGGGTATAGTTATAGTCCCATATTCATTGATTCAAGTTTTGCTTGAATAAATGTAGGGAAGAACCATGCTTCACATGGATGGGAAGCCTGTTCCAGAGAAGGGGCAGCCTCTAAGACACCTACCTGTCTCTCCAGTATGTCTTATTTTATGTTGCAGACAAGGTTTAGGTCCCCGGATCAGGTGTTTCTGTTGCTGTTTCTTTTATAAAAGTGCAACAGGTTAATTCTGGATCAGAGGATGCTTTGTTGGCCAGGCATAGGGGGCCTCTCAGCAGTCTGGTGCAGACAGAGTATAAGGACAAGGCTTTGAGATAGTCCACATAGGACTTGTTTTCTACACTGTGTATTCTTTTTGTGAGGAACCTTTGTGGACACTCCAGTTGTTGCATATGTCTGGCTAGGTACATAGTGAAGGGGAGCTGTACTCAGTGACTGGTCTTATGAGAGCAGAGTACAGTGGAAGGATGGCATGTTTGGATCTAGATGCCATACCCAGGTACATAGTGAAGGGTAGCTGTACTCAGTGACTGGTCTTATGAGAGCAGAGTACAGTGGAAGGATGACATGTTTGGATCTAGATGCCATACCCAGGTACATAGTGAAGGGGGCGCTGTACTCAGTGACTGGTCTTATGAGAGCAGAGTACAGTGGAAGGATGGCATGTTTGGATCTAGATGCCATACCCAGGTACATAGTGAAGGGGGCGCTGTACTCAGTGTCTGGTCTCATGAGAGCAGAGTACAGTGGAAGGATGGCATGTTTGGATCTAGATGCCATATCCTTGTTTATAAGTTGTGCTACACAAAATGATTTCCTCACTACAGCAGACACATGAAAGTCAAACACCAAATTGCTGTCTATGTACATTCCCAAATCTCTGACTACAAAGTCTACTTTTAGGGGTGTACTGTCACTATAGTAGTTTGATGGATGGTCATCTTTCCAAAAGATAACATGATGCTATGATGCGCGTTTTGGCATTGAGTTTTAGGTTGTGACACTGGCATCAGTTATTAGTCTGTGTTTTACCTTTTTGAAGGATATTTGTGTCTTGGAGGGATTCAGTGACTACTCCTGCTTTGCAGTCATCTGTGAACTTTGTCATCCGGAAGCCCTTGACGTTAGCCTTGACCTCAGAGAAGGAGATGCCAAACAGGAGATTCTCCAGCACTGAGCCCTGAGGCACCCCACTAGTAACTTGCATTTTGTGGAGGTAGACTTCCCTATTCTGACTTCTTGGGTCCTGTCTGTAAGCCATCTGGCTATCCATCTGGTGATGTAGGGGTTTATACTAGGTTTAGCAAGCTTTTCAGCAATGCCTGAGTGGGGTATTGTGTCACATGCCTTGGCCAGGTCAAGGTAGGCAGTATGCACCATTTTGCCCTCGTCCATTGTTTTGGTGGTCTTCTCAAAGAAGTCCATCAGGTTGAGAAGTCGAGACCTATCCTTGACAACCCTGACCTGATTTGAGTCGAATGTGTGTACTGTACCTGTATCATCATTTAGGATACCCATGATTATTCTCGCGATAGCTTTGTATATCAGAGTAGTCAGGCTTATGGGGCAATAATTTCCTAGGTCCATGGATGGCCAGTGGGTTGAGGACCCAGTCTATTCTGAATTATACCAGGGATCCATGTTAACAGTGATAGGGGTCTACACTTCCCTGTTTGTTTCATCAACATGTGGAAAATCTTGCATAGATGATCAAATTGTACCAGCTTTTCCTGAATGAGATCACAGTACAGTGGGGCATTGGAAATGTGCCCTTTCCCACTGTAGTGTGATCTCAGAGTTGGGATATATATATATATATATATATATATATATATATATATATATATATATATATATATATATATATATATATATATATATATATATATATATATATATATACACACACACACACACACACACACACACACACACATATATATATATATATATATATATATATATGTATATAATTAGCAAAGTGTGAAGAGTACAGTCTCGCACATAGGAGGTGTAAGAGAATTTACCCCTTGCAAAAAAGCTTTTTTTCCCCCGACATTTTGTTGCTCGAACATCTGAGTTTGAGCATTTGTGCTTTGGTGTTATAACATTTCATTGAAATGTCATACATCTGTGCCCTGCATAAAAAGCCCAGCAGCCCTTTAGCAGTAAGCTACTGGCTGGCAGGTATTCAGTTGCTAGACTGGGTAACCTGGGATAGCACTGTTGAGAAAAAGATGGACATAAACCCAAATAACGTGCCAAACATGAACTAAGTATTGCTACATCAAATAAAAGCTGGAATGTGGAATGTCGATTAGAAGTGGATGACATTATGATAAGGAGGAGACCGGATTGTCTGTGTATCTAAGAGACAGGTTGGAAGGATAGCGGAGAAAAGTCTCTTGGCCTGAGATGCAGAAGCTACTATTTAGGAGAAGGATAGATTAAAAAATGGTATTGCTATTATAATAAGGAAGACTCTGTGGAAAAGTGAGATATGTAATCAGAATCAGTGACAGACACATATCAATCAGAATTTAGTGTAAAGGGAGCACAGTATTCACAATCTCAGCCTGTGCTTTACAGCAGGGCTTTGTTGGTGAGGTCAAGATAGAATTCCAGGCAGCAGATGCAGGACCTGCTCGATAATGCTGGACGAAATGAGTTGGTCTTAAAAATAGGGTAACTAAAAGGTTGTACTAGGATAGACACAACAGAATATGAGGGAAGAAATTTGTGGTTGAGCCAGGTATGGAAATAAGGTACATCATACCTCTCAACTGTACAGATTTTAGGAAGATGTCCAGATTTTTGCCTCATATCTTTGGTCCATTTGTCATAAAAGTGTGGTTTTCTGGCAAATCATCGGCAAGTTATTAAATACTGAAGTCAGAAAATAATTACAAACATTTGAGTTTCAGGCTTCATACCCTTCAGAAAATACATGCTAACACAAAACCTGTTATTCTATCAACTTTCTAAGTTTGTAAGAGCAATATTTAAAATATGTCCCCCCATTAATTTTTGCTTTGTCCAGATTTCTTGCTCTAAGAGGTTGAGGGGTATGAGGTAAGTAAGGAAAGCTGGTGGCAGAATGCAGATGTCCAGGAAGAAGAAGTGTTGGAGGTGTGGGAGCTAGGAACGATGGACCAGGTTAAGAAGGAATACTGTTTGGCTAACAAAGGTACTAAGAGAGTATTTCCAATAGCAAAGAACAAGCCTTCTGGAAGGTGACTCACCAAAAGACACTAAGAAGCCCTGCCATTCTATAAGGGAAAGACAGAAAGATGAAGAAAAAGTTGCCATTGATAAGGGGACCAGAGCAATCTACTTACTGGTCCAAAAGACAACAAGGGCTGATGGAAGGAGTACTTCAAGAAGCTTGTGAACAAAGAAAACCCAACAGAAGGTGCACTGCCACATACACAGCCTACGATGAAAGATGAAGGGGCAACCACCCTAGGAAAAGTATAAAGGGCAGTATAGAAAATGATGTTGGGGAAAAGCAGCACACTTAGATGAAGTCATGGCAGACATGATCAAGTCTCTGAGAATGTTCAGCTCAGCGTGGGGAGAGAGGCATATCCCAGATGACTGGAGAATAAGCATTCTAGTGCCAGTGTAAAAAAAAAGGGGGATATTGACAACTGTGGGCAGTACAGAGGTATCAAACTCCTGTTACACTGAATGAAAGTGCAGCAGAGGGTGACTGATAAATGAGGTACAGCGTAGTAGAACCTAAGATGTGAGAAGAGAATTCTGACTCAGATCAAGATGCAGCACAACTAAGAAATGCAGTAACTGGCCTAATGCTTGCAGTGAGACAGATACTGGAGAAGAAGTTGGAGATGAAGGAGGAGTCCAAATGGACATTTCTAGACTTGGTGAAAACATATAAAAAGGTCCTTAGAAAGCTGATTTAGGTAGTCCTATGATTTTTCAAAGTCCCAGAAGCATTGTTACAGTTAGTGCAGGCTGTGTACAACATCCCAGTGACACAAGTATAAACAACCGTTTGGAGTGACAGAGGAATTGCCAGTGAAAGTGGGTGTACATCAGTGGGGTTCAGTGTTGGACACACTCACATTCATACTAGTGATGGACTACATCACCAAATAGGTTAGAGGGGATAGGTCAACCAAGCTGCTGTATGAAGATGGTGCGGTGTTACAAACAAGCTCTGAGGAGGAACTTCAGCAAATGATAGGGGAGTGGAATGCAAAACTGAACGGGCATGGGGTGAAACTGGGTACAGTAATGACAGTAGTCATGGCAATGAATATGGAAACCAGATGAAGCTGAAAACTAAGATAAAAGGGAAAATTGTGAGATAGTTTAAAAACTTCAAGTATCTGGGAGGGGTGGTTGAAGAGAAGGGAAGTCTGAATGAAGATGTCAAAGCTAGAATCAAAGATGCTGCAACCAACTGCCACAAAATGTTAGGGATAGTGTGTGGCAGATGAAGGCCAAAATGTCAAGGAAACTGAAAAGTAAGGCCAAAAAACAGACAGATGACCATGCTTCTGTATGGTACAGAAACCTGGACAGTAAGAGCAGAATAGTTGAGGGAGCTTGAGTTCAAAGAGATGAATTACCTGAGATCATGGGTAGTACAGGATACACACTGTTGGACAGATGAAAAAATGAGGCCATTTTACAGCAGAAACCAAAATAGTCTTAATTTCGGAGAAAGTCAAGGAGAACAGATTACTGTGGGTTGGTAATGGGCAGAAAAGGAGATCATTTGATTTGATAAACATATTTGGGAGAGTCAAGAAGAAAACAAGAGGAGATAAGGACATCTAGTCAAGACATCGATGGATTGCCTTAAACCAAGCCTGCAGCCAAGAGCCATGACTGTCAAAGAAAGTAGGAGAGAGATATTTTTAGCCTCTGAGAGTATAGATAGGTATGGGAAAGCTAAAACATTTTTCTCAGATCCATAGGTATGTGATAGGTCTGAGAATTCTAACAACAGCTCCTGTCCTGACAAACAAGGGGTGTGTCTTTTCTGTTCTTTCAACGCTACCAAATTTTGTAAAATCATGAAAAAGAACTGGCATACCTAACAGCAGATGACAGAATTAAAGAAGTGGTGTGGGGGGGGGGGGGGGGTACACCCAGGTTTTGTTTAAGAATCGGAAATCTTTCAAACATCTTTTATGTTATAAAGGTAATTATACTTCGTGTGTCCATTCACAATGTGCAGGGACCTGCAGCTGCAGGGCTTGTAGTGTATGAAAATATGTAATTATTCTTCGTGTATACATTCACAGCTTGCTGGGACATACAGCTGCAGGACCTGCATTGTATGTAAATATGTAATTATACTTTGTGTGTCCATCCACACAGTGCAGGGACCTAAAGCTGCAGGGCTTGTAGTGTATATAAATATGTAATTATACTTCGTGTGTCCGTTCACAACATGCAGGGACCTGCAGCTGCAGGACATGTACTGTATGTAAATATGTAATTATACATCGTGTGTCCATTCACAGTGTGCAGAGACCTGCAGTTGCAGGGCTTGTAGTGTATGTAAATATGTAATTATACATCGTGTGTCCATGCACACAGTGCAGGGACCTACACCTGCAGGACTTGTAGTGTATGTAAATATGTAATTATACATCGTGTGTCCATGCACACAGTGCAGGGACCTACACCTGCAGGACTTGTAGTGTATGTAAATATGTAATTATACTTCATGTGTCTATTCACAGTGTGCAGAGACCTGCAGTTGCAGGGCTTGTAGTGTATGTAAATATGTAATTATACATCGTGTGTCCATGCACACAGTGCAGGGACCTACAGCTGCAGGACTCTTAGTGTATGTAAATCCATAATTATACTTCTTGTGTCCATTCACAACAAGTGGGGAACTACAGGTGCAGGGCTTGTAGTGGATGTAAATATGTATGTATACTTCGTGTGTCCATTCACAATGTGCAGAGGCTTACAGCTGCAGGGCTTGTAGTGCATGTAAATATGTAATTATACTTTGTGTGTCCATAATTAAACTTCATATGTTCATTCACAATGTGCAGGGACCTACAGCCGCAGGACTTGTAGTGTATGTAAATATGTAATTAAACTTCGTCTGTCCATTCACAATGTGCAGGGACCTACAGCTGCAGGACTTGTATTGTCTGTAAATATGTAAAAGTAAGACATTAGTGACTAATTTAACAAAACGTGAATTGACTGCTTTGGAGGTTAATATTTTAAGTAAAGGTTTATCGTTTATACCAACCGCTAATATGTCTGTTGCAGACATTGTTTTTGATTTTAAATTGTTTATTAGGAATCTTACTTTGAAGCATATGTTTAGACATAATACTAGTACTTCTGATTATGTATTGAGAAAACCAAGTACTTTCATTCCTAAATCTATACCTTTAGTCAATGCTTTTGAGCAGATGTGTTTAGCTGATTTTTATAAAGTTTATAAAGACAGAAATTTTAGAGGTAGTAAATATAATTTATCTAAGGCTGAATTCCAGGCATTATGTGCTCTTGAGAATGATGTTAGTTTAGTAGTTAGACCAGCCGATAAAGGTGAGGGGATTGTTTTACTTGATAGACAGGAATATGATTGTTTAATGCATGAAATGCTGAACAATGTTGATTTTTATGAGATAATTACTAGACCTCATATGCAATCAATGGTTGTTTTAGTTAATAAGCAATTAGAGTCTTTATTGCGAATAGGGTTATTGACAGAAGATCTGTTCAAGTTTCTTAGGATTTCATTACACTGTCCCTATTATACAAGGTTTACCTAAGTTGCATAAGAACCTGACTAGACCCCCTATGCATCCCATTGTTGCAGGCAGGGGATGGTGTATGGAATGCATTTCAATATTTTTAGAGAAAAAACTGAAACCCTTAATAGATAATTCAAGATACGTTCTTAAAGATACTGAGCATTTTCTCTGTGATGTGTATGAAGGTACTAATTGTGGCATGTTGAATATGGAGTATTTGTTTGTCACCCTTGATGTTGTTTCATTATTCACAGTAATACCTAATGATAAAGGGCTTGCTTTTTTGAAAGAACAGTTGATGAAAAGCGGTTTATATACTATGAATGAAATTCAATTATATATTGATTTAATGTCTTTAGTTCTTTTGAACAATGTATTTTTATACAGTGACCAGATTTATTGGCAGAAGAATGGTGTGGCAATGGGTAGTGCTTGTTCGAATACTTATGCGAATGCTGTTATGATGCAATGGGAGGCAGAATTCTTGGATGAAGGGCCTTTTAAAGAATTTATTATTTTTTACAGAAGGTTTGTTGATGACCTTTTTATTTTGTGGAGAGGCTCTGTCTCTGAACTTATGAGTTTTGTTGAGTACATTAACAGCACTACCCCTTTTTTAAGGTTCACTTTGAATTATTCAGATGCTAGTATAAATTTTTTGGATGTGTTAGTGGAAAAGGGCAGTTCTAATGTGATATCAACTAGATTATATAGAAAGGATTGTCATGTTAACAGTCTGCTATCTAGGGATAGCATGCATCCAGACTATGTTTTTAGAAATGTAGTCCAGAATCAGTTTTATAGGGTTTCTAGATTAAGTGTAAAGAACAGCGAATTTGAAGAGCAGAAACGTAAGACCATTGATGAGCTTACAGAGAGAGGTTATGATTATGGACAGGTAGAGTATAATGCTAATCGTTACTAAATTGAGAGAGAGTAGGGCCAAACCTTATTTTTCAAAAAGAACAGCTTGTGGTGATATCAAGAGGGCTAACGATATTAAGGTGTGTAGTCCCTACTCCAGAGATATTAAGAGGTACACTGAAATTATTAGTCAACATTGGGATATTTTGTTAACTGATCCACAGTTATGTGAAATTTTAGGCCCCCAGACCTCAGTTTATAGTTAAGAATAAGAAGAATTTAAGAAGAAGGTTGTGTAGTGTCAAGGAAGTTAAGTATCCCTTGACAATTCCTGGCACTAGACCATGTGGAAAATGTTCACAGTGCACGTATATTAATAAAGAACCCTTCTTTATACATCCAGATACAGGTAGGGTATATGATGTTAGGGTGCAGGCTGACTGTGAAACCATGCATGTGATTTATTTAGCTAGCTGTACTGCCTGCAAATGTTTTTATGTAGGAAAGACAGATCGTACCCTTAAGGATAGAATAAGAGAGCGTTATTACCACATAGGTAAAGGGACTAACACAAATACTTTAGCTAAGCATGTACAAAGTATGGGGATACAGCATAGGTGTATGTTTATGGTTGTTTCTAGGACTTATGAGAGTGTAAGAGTGGGTGACATCAGAGCCAGAACCGAGGAAGTAGAGGCTAGGTGGATAGTTATGCTCAGAGCCAACTATGGTCATGGTTTAAATGAACATGCACCTTTGAAGCCAGTTCTTAGTAAAAGGGCTTTGTGTAGGTAATTTTTTGTTTTTCATTTATTTTTTACATATATATATATATATATATATATATATATATATATAATATTTTTTTTATTATATTATATTATATATATATATATAATGCTATATACATGTCTTTTATAGGATGTATTTTCTATTAATTAGTTTATATATATGTATGTTTTAAAGTTGATTTTAAGGTTCTTTAAAAATTAATTAGGGTGCATCATGCGATTAATTAACTTGGCTATTTAAGCTGTGTTCCTCTGTATCAGCTTTACACCTGAAGAAGCATTTTGTGAAAGCCCTAGTGTGTTGTAATAAAGCAGTTCTGCACAGATTTGTTTCCTGGTATCTTTCAAGTTCATCGTGGATTCTGGAGCCTATTCTCAGCAGCTTTGTGTGTATTTTGTACTTCGTTTTTTATAGCTGCAGAGGTTTCTGGTGCTTGGCCTTTTGTGTTTTTTTAATTATACTTTGTGTTTATTATTAATGTATTTATTTATTTATTTAGTTGACATTTGTTAACCAGGTTAGTCCAGCTGGGCCAGGAGCCCATTTTCAGAGGAGGCATGAGGAGAAAAGCTCCAGTTACAGAGCTTACAGTTTATGAAAAAATTCACACTCCAAGATAGTAAAATAAAAAATACAGAACACCAAGAAATGTAGAGAAAGATACATACACATAATGACAAACAAGTAGCTATGTACAAAATATGGAACCTGAAAAAAGTTCGCTGGAAGAGCCAAATGAGGGTCAGGAACCAGAAGTAAATCCTCTTTAATTTAACGCCAACAAACAAATACGTTTTCGACACGAGTAGAAAGTCTTCCTCAGAAAAAGCACACACAAAATGCCACAGTTTGAACACCTTAAGTACCTTTTCACTAATTCTTAATTAATTAATTATCCAATAGGATGACTACTTTAAATATAACAAAATGAATCAAGGTAAAACATGCACATATAACAGAAAAACTTTAAAATTCATTTAGGTGTACATGATAAATATAAAATGTTATTTATAGTATGAAAAAGATTTGTATCATTAAAAAAGACATACTTACTCAATAAAAACCTTAAATAAATTTAAAAAAGTTAATTTAATAAAAGGAAATATTATTTAAAAATCATGGTATTTCCTTATATACTTCTAAATAGTGGTACAATGCTGCCACCTTGTGTATCCATGCTCACATTACATCAAAGTTTTGCTGCTCTGAGTTTAAGAACAGAGGTAATGGACACAAAATTATTTAGACCAGGAACTACAAAATATACAAATTTATACAGCAAATTAAGCTTTCAATAGTGAGGGACTGGGTTTACCAGATAAATCCTTAGTGGGTTAATTAGTGATGGGCAGAGAATAATACATGTATACATATGATGGGAATGAAATACAAGAGTATGGTGGAGGTAGGTAGGTAGGTAGTTTTTGTTCACAATGTGCAGAGACCTACAGCTGCACAACTTATAGTGTATGTAAATAAGTAATTATACTTTTGTGTCCGTTCACAAAGTGCAGAGACCTGCAGCTGCTGGACTTATAGTGTATGTAAATATGTAATTATACTTTGTGTGTCCATTTGATCCACCTTGGATCCCGGGAACTACCGCCCCATCAGTCTGACGAGGCTGATCTGCAAGGCCATGGAACGTATTATCATGGAACTTATAAACAAAGACATTGGCAACCTTTAAACACTGGACTCCATGCAGTTTGGGTTCGTGAAGGGCCGATCTTGTCTCCTGAACCTGACTGACTTCTTTGTATCAGTCTGCAGAGCAGTGGACAAGGGTAAGGTGGTCCAGACAGCCTATCTGGACCATATCAAGGCCTTCGACACCATCACCCATTCTGGAATCATAGATAAACTTACTAAGCTGGACATTAATCCCTGCATCACTCGATGGGTTGCCAACTGGCTTACTGACAGAACCCACACTGTAAAAGCAGCTGAATCCAAATCCAGCTCTAGACAAGTGACAAGTAGAGTACCTCAGAGTTCAGTCCTGGGACCACTCATGTTTGGCATCTACTTCTCTGAAGTACAGGCCAACACTAAGGGACTCTGGCTAACAAAGTTCGCAGATGACTGCAAACTGGGAGCCATTATTGAATCCCCAAATGATGTGGATATTCTATAAAAGGGCCTTACAGAAGCAGATGCTTGGTGCCAGAGCCATGGACTCAAGCTCAATGCCAAGAAATGTATAGTTATCCCCTTTGGGAAAAAAACATGTACCCATGAATTACCACATAGGTGGCAGTACACTAATGTGCAGGGTCCTACAACTGCAGGACTTGTAGTGTATGTAAATATGTAATTATACTTCATGTGTCCGTTCACCACGTGCAGGGACCTGCAGCCACAGGACTTGTAGTGAATGTAAATATGCAATTATACTTTGTGTGTCCGTTCATAATGTGCAAGGACCTACAGCTGGAGAACTTGTAGTGTATGTAAATATGCACTGACACTTCTTGTCTCCATTCACAATGTGCAGGGTCATACACCTGCACAACTTGTAGTGTATGCAGATATGTAATTATACTTTTTTGTCTATTCACAATGTGCAGGGACCTGCAGCTGCAGGACTTGCAGTGTATGTAAATATGTAATTATACTTTGTGTGTCCATCCACAATGTGCAGGGACCTACAGCTGCAGGGCTTCTAGTGTATGTAAATATGTAATTATACTTCGCCTATCCATTCTCAAAGTACAGGAGCCTACAGCTGCAGGACTTGTACTCTATGAAAATACGTAGTTATATTTTACTATGTGTCCATTCACAATGTGCATGGATCTGCAGCTGCAGGATTTATACTGTATGTAAACATGTAATTATACTTCGTTTGTCTGTTCACGATGTCCAGGGGCCTACAGCTGCATGACTTGTAGTGTCTGTAAATATGTGATTATACTTTTGTGTCCGTTCACAACATGCAAGGACCTACAGCTGCATGACTTCCAGTGTATGTAAATATGTAACTGTACTTCGTCTGTCTGTTCATAATGTGCAGTGACCTGCAGCTGCGGGACTTGTAGTGTATGTAATTATACTTCGTGTTTATTCTTTATTTATTGATTCATTGACATTTGATAATTAGGCTAGTCCCACTGGGGTAGGAGCCCATTTTCAGTGGAGACCCAAGGAGAAAAGCTAAGCTCCAGTAACAGACAGTTTACAGTATATGAAAACATTCACACTCCAAGATAGTAAAAGTAAAAATACAGAACACCAAGAAATATAGAGAAAGATGCATATGCATAATAATAAACAAATAGCTATGTGCAAAATATTAAAAAATATACAGCAAATTGAGCTTTCAAGAGCGAGGGGAGTGGGCTGACCAGATAAATCCCTATTAGTTTAATTAGTGATGGTTAGACACTAAAACATATATACATAAAGCGGTTGTTGCTGTGTCTTTTGGCTTTTCCCAGTTAGGGGTCACCACAGCGGAACTCTGGTCCACTAAGCGGAGAATCGAACTGGACAGCGTCTTACTGTGAGGTGACAACGCTACCGCAGCACCACCACCGTGGGTATATACATAAAGCGGTAATGAATTACAAGAGGGTGGTGGAGTTAGGTAGGAAGTAGTTTCTGTTCACAATGTACAGGGACCTACAGCTGCACGAATTGTAGTGTCTGTAAATATGTAATTATACTTTCGTATCCATTCAAAACGTATTGGGACCTACAGCTGCAGGTCTTGCACTGTACGTAAATATGTAATTATACGTTCTGTGTCCATTCACAGCATGCAGGGATCTACAGCTGCATGACTTGTAGTGCCTGTAAATATGTAATTATACTTTTGTATCCATTCTCAATGTATTGGGACCTACAGCTGCAGGACTTGTACTGTATATAAATATGTAATTATACTTCATGTGTCCATTCACAGCATGCAGGGACCTACAGCTGCAAGACCTATAGTGCATGTAAACATGTAATTATACTTTGTGTGTCCATTCACAGTGTGCAGGATCCTACAGGTGCAGGACTTGTAGTGCATGCAAATATGTAATTATACTTCATATATCTGATCACAACATCCAGGGACTTTCAGTTGCAGGACTTGTAGTGTATGCATATGTAATTATACTTCATGTGTCCGTTCACAACGTGCTTGGACCTACAGCTACAGGAATTGTAGTGTATGTAAATATGTAATTATACTTTTGTGTCCGTTCACAACATGCAGGGACCTGCAGCTGCAGGACTTATAGTGTATGTAAATATGGAATTATATTTTGTGTGTCCCTTCACACAGTGCAGAGACCTGCAGCGGCACGACTTGTAGTGTATGTAAATATGTAATTATACTTTTGTGTCCGTTCACAACATGCAGGGACCTGCAGCTGCAGGACTTATAGTGTATGTAAATATGGAATTATATTTTGTGTGTCCCTTCACACAGTGCAGAGACCTGCAGCGGCACGACTTGTAGTGTATGTAAATATGTAATTATACTTTTGTGTCCATTCACAACATGCAGGGACCTAAAGCCGCAGGACTTGTAGTGTATGTAAATATGTAATTATACTTCATGTGTCCGTTCACAATGTGCAGGCACCTACAGCTGCAGGACTTGTAGTGTATGTCAATTTGTAATTATACTTCATGTGTCCATTCACAATGTGCAGGGACTTACAGCTGCAGGACTTGTAGTGTATGTAGATATGTAATTATACTTTGTGTGTTCATTCACAATGTGCAGGGACCTACAGCTGCACAACTTGTAGTGTATGTAAATATGTAATTATACTTCGTGTGTCCGTTGACAGCATGCAGGGACCTACAGGTGCAGGACTTGTAGTGCATGTAAATATTTAATTGTACTTCGTGTGTCCATCCACAGTGTGCAGGGACTGCAGCTGCAGCACTTGTAGTGTATGTAAATACATAATTATACTTCGTGTATCCATTCACAACGTGCAGGGACCTACAGCTGCAGGACTTGTAGTGTATGTAAATATGTAATTATAGTTCGTGTTTCCATTCACAACTTGCAGGGGCCTACAGCTGCAGGACTTGTAGTGTATGTAAATATGTAATTATACTTCATGTGTCTATTCACAACGTGCAGGGACCTACACCTCCATAACTTGTAGTGTCTGTAAATACGTAATTATACTTTTGTGTCCTTTCACAATGTGCAGGGACCTACAGTTGCCGGACTTGTAGTATATGTAAATATGTAATTATATTTCATGTGTCCATTCACAACATGCAGGGACCTACAGCTGCAGGAGTTGTAGTGTATGGAAATATATAATTATAATTCATGCGTCCGTTCACAACATCCGGAGGCCTACAGCTGCAGGGCTTGTAATGTGTGTAACTATGTAATTGTACTTAGTGGGTGCATTCCCACAGTGCAGGGACCTATAACTGCAGGACTTAAAGTGTATGTAAATATGTAATTATACTTCATGTGTCTGTTCACAACCCAGCCACTGGGGATGCACAAGCCAGTGCATTTCTTTGTGCTGGTCCCAAGCCTGGATAAATGGGGAGGGTTGCGTCAGGAAGGGCATCCGGGGTAAAAATTCTGCCACATAACTTATGGCGCGAAAATTGCAACCCAGCCACTGGGGATGCACAAGCCAGTGCATTTCTTTGTGCCGGTCCCAAGCCCAGATAAATGGGGAGGGTTGCGTCAGGAAGGGCATCTGGCGTAAAAATTCTGCCACATAACTTATGGTGCGAAAATTTCATATTTCCATACCGGATCGGTCGAGACCCCAGTTAACAACGACTGCCACCAGTACTGTTAGCCAACAGGGTGCTGGCGGAAATTGGGCTACTGTTGGCCGAAGGAGAAGAGGAGGGTGAAGGCATGCCCGAAGGCAGGAAGAGAGGAGGAAGGTTAGGAGTGTAGCAGTGAGGGTAGGAACTTTGAATGTTGGCAGTATGACTGGTATAGGAAGAGAGCTAGCTGATATGATGGAGAGAAGGAAGGTTGATGTATTGTGTGTGCAAGAGACCAGATGGAAGGGAAGTAAGGCTAGGTGTTTAGGAAACGGGTTCAAATTGTTTTATCATGGTGTGGGGATGGCAGGAGAAATGGGGCAGGGGTTAACTAAAGGAACAATATGCCAAGAGTGTTTTAGACGTGAAGAGAGTGTCTGACAGAGTGATGTTTATGAAGCTCGAAATTGATGGTGTAATGATGAATGTTGTTAGTGCATATGCTCCACAAGTTGGGTGTGCGATGGATGAGAAAGAGAAATTTTGGAGTGAGTTGGATGAAGTTGTGGTGAGTGTACCCAAGGGTGAGAGACTAGTGATTGGAGCGGACTTTAATGGGCATGTTGGTGAAGTGAACAGAGGGGATGAGGAAGTGATGGGGTTGAGGAAGGTCAGATGATTGTGGATTTTGCGAAAAGGATGGACATGGCTGTGGTGAATACGTATTTTAAGAAGAGGGAGGAGCATAGGGTGATGTACAAGAGTGGAGGAAGATGCACACAGGTGGATTATATCCTATGTAGGAGGGCCAATCTGAAGGAGATTGGAGACTGTAAAGTGGTGGCAGGGGAAAGTGTAGTTAAGCAGCATAGAATGGTGGTCTGTAGGATGACGTTGGTGATCAAGAAGAGGAGGAGGAGTGTGAAAGCAGTGCCAAGGATTAAATGGTGGAAGCTAAAAAAGGGTGATTGTGAAGTGGAGTTTAGGGTAGAGTTAAGACAGGCACTGGGAGGCAGTGGAGAGTTACCAAATAACTGGGTAACTACAGCAGAACTAGTAAGGGAGACTGCTAGAAAGGTGCTTGGTGTGACATCTGGACAGAGGAAGGAGGACAAGGAGACCTGGTGGTGGAATGAGGAAGTACAGGAGAGTATAGAGAGGAAGACGCTGGCGAAGAAGAAGTGGGATTGTCAAAGAGATGAAGAAAGTAGACATGAGTATAAGGAGATGAGGCGCATGGCAAAGAGAGAGGTGGCGAAAGCTAAGGATAAGACGTATGGAGAGTTGTATGAGAGATTGGACACTAAAGTGGGAGAAAAGGACCTGTACCGATTGGCTAGACAGAGGGACAGAGCTGGGAAAGATGTGCAGCAAGTAAGGGTGATAAAGGATAGTGAGGGAAACGTACTCACAAGAGAGGAGAGTGTGTTGAGTAGATGGAAAGAGTATTTTGAGAGGCTGATGAATGAAGAGAATGAGAGAGAGAGAGAGAGAAGGCTGGATGATGTGGGGATAGTGAATCAGGAAGTGAAACAGATTAGCAAGGAGGAAGTAAGGACAGCTATGAAGAGGATGAAGAATGGAAAGGCTGTTGGCCCAGATGACATCCCAATGGAAGCATGGAGGTGCTTAGGAGAAATGGCAGTGGAATATTTAACTAGATTGTTTAATGAAATTTTGGAAAGTCAGAGGATGCCTGAGGAGTGGAGAAAAAGTGTTTTGGTACCTATATTTAAGAATAAGGGTGATGTGCAGAGCTGCAGTAACTACACAGGGATAAAATTGATCAGTCACAGCTTGAAGTTATGGGAGAGAGTAGTAGAAGCTAGGTTAAGAAGGGAGGTGATGATTAGTGATCAGCAGTATGGTTTCATGCCAGGAAAGAGCATTACAGATGTGATGTTTGCTCTGAGAGTGTTATTGGAGAAATACAGAGAAGGTCAGAAGGAGTTGCATTATGTCTTTGTACACTTGGAGAAAGCATATGACAGGGTGCCTAGAGAAGAGTTGTGGTATTGTATGAGGAAGTCAGGAGTGGCAGAGAAGTATGTAAGAGTGGTACAGGATATGTACAAGGGTAGTGTGACAGGGGTGAGGACTGCAGTGGGAGTGACAGATCCGTTTAAGGTGGAGGTGGGATTACATCAAGGATCAGCTCTGAGTCCTTTCTTATTTGCAGTGGTGATGGACAGATTGACAAATGAGATCAGACAGGAGGCCCTGTGGACTATGATGTTTGCAGATGACATTGTGGTCTGTAGTGAGAGTAGGAATCAGGTTGAGGAGTCTCTGGAGAGGTGGAGATATGCTCTAGTGAGCAGAGGAATGAAGGTCAGCAGGGCTAAGACAGAATATATGTGTGTAAATGAGAGGGAGGGTAGAGGAATGGTGAGGATGCAGGGAGTAGAGCTGGTAAAGGTGGATGAGTTTAAGTATTTGGGATTAACAGTTCAGAGTAATGGTGAATGTAGAAGAGAGGTGAAGAAGAGAGTACAGGCAGGGTGGAATGGGTGGAGAAGAGTGTTAGGAGTGATTTGTGACAGATGGGTACCAGTAAGAGTGAAAGGGAAGGTCTACAAGACAGTAGTGAGACCAGCTATGTTATATGGGTTGGAGACAGTGGCATTGACAAAAAGGCAGGAGTCAGAGCTGGATGTGGCAGAGTTAAAGATGTTAAGATTTGCACTCAGTGTGACTAGGATGGATAGGATTAGGAATCAGTATATTAGAGGGTCAGCTCATGTTGGACAGTTTGGAGACAAAGCAAGAGAGATGAGATTGCTTTGGTTTGGACATGTGCTGAGGTGGGATGATGGGTATATTGGGAAAAAGATGCTAAGGATGGAGCTGCCAGGTAAGAGGAAAAGAGGAAGGCCTAAGATAAGGTTTATGAACATGCTGAGAGAGGACATGCAGGTGATTGGTGTGACAGAGCAAGATGCAGAGGATAGGAAGAAATGGAAAGAGATGATCTGCTGTGGCGACCCCTAACGGGAAAAGCTGAAAGATGATGATGACTTCATGTGTCTGTTCACAGCATGCAGGGACCTGCAGCTGCAGGACTTGTAGTGTAGGTAAATATGTCATTATACTTTTGTGTCTGTTCGACTTGTAGTGTATGTAAATATGTAATTAGACTTTGTGTTTATTATTAATGTATTTATTTATTTCTATATTGACATTTTTCAAGCGGGTTAGTCCAGCTGTGTCAGGAGCCTGTTTTCAGTGGAAACCAAAGTAGAAAAGTTCCAGTTACAGACATTTTACAGTATATGAAAAAATTCACAGTCCAAGATAGTAAAATTAAAAATACAGAACACCAAGAAATATAGAGAAAGATACATACACATAGTAATAAACAAGTAGCTATGTACAAGATATTCAAAAATACACAGCAAATTGAGCTTTTAATATTCAGGTATTGGGTTTACCAGATAAATCCCTAGTAGGTTAATTAGTGATGGACAGAGACTTATACATATATACATATGGTGGGAATGAAATACAAGAGTGTGGTGGTGGTGGGTAGGTAGGTAGATGTTCTTCGTGTTTCACTGTTGCAGTCATCACATTTGGGTTATCCCTGCCAGGGTAGCCCTCAGTCGGTCCGAATACCAGAGGCTTAGTTTTTCTGCGTCGATTGCTGTTGCTCCAAGACTGACGTCAGGTTGTCAGTGGTATAAAAACAGGCAGCCAATGCCATTACATCAGTCTTTCTTGCTGGGGAGCCAGAAGCAGAAGCAGTTCACATGAGTGCCAGTCAGCTGCTACCTGAGTTTTTCATTTCCAAACTGAAGTTGAAGTCTTCAAAAACGAAGTACCCCGATGAGGATCCTTTTTTCTTGCTCTAACCGATGTCAGAAAAAGTTAACAATTGTCTCACCTGTGGAAAGCAAATACCACACTGAGATTTTCATTCTTACTGCGTCACTTGTTTAGGCCCAGACCACGATGTCCCCCGCTGTTGCTTTTGTTCTTTGTTCAACCGCAGAACTATACATCATCAGGCCCTTATTGTAGCTAGATATTTTCGCTCTTAGTCCTTGAATTCCGATATGGTTTTGGTAAGCAATCTGACAACAGATCTTCCGAAAAAATGAAAGGATAAAGACAGAGACAGACCGCACAGGTCCAAAACTGCCGATGATGCTTCCGTTAAGCTAGTCATCAGTTCTCCGGTCCTCAGTGAGGTGCTTTTGCAGCCCCTGATGCCCACTTCTGTGGATTTGCAGGCCGCTACTGAGACCCTTTCGGAGTCCAGTATGCCGCAAGACTCTTTTTCTACTAAGGATCCTGCGGATGTCTCTACCTTGGATGGGTCCGGAGCCGCTGAGCAGGCACCGGCTTTCGAGGAAGTACTTTGCACTACCGATACTTGACACAGACCGATGACTTCTTTCATGTCTACAGTTCTTTCAAAAACAACCGAGTTTCTAAGGCCCAGGGTACGTACCACACCCAAAAAACAGACGACCCAAGTTCAGGCAACCTGCTTCCTTTGCTTCAGTCACAAATGCTTAAAATGGAGGAAGACCTTATAATGCTTATCAGGGGAAGCCAGGCTACCCCTTCCAAAAGAAAAAGAGACTTGTCCCCAGAAGTTTTATCTGAACAGGGGTCCAATGACTATAATGCATCTGAGTATGAAGATATGCAACCCCTTTCTGTTTATTAGAATTCTGATGCAGAGGAATCCATCCCTTCAGACTCTCCACCTGAAGACTTTTCCTTTGGGGAAACCCTACATACTTTAAGGGAGCATTTCCAATGGGAATGTCAGGACTATCCTCAGTCAAAAAAGAAACTCGTGGAATTCTTAGATCTTCCACAGCGCAAACTTCTTGCCATTCTGCCTGTCCTGGATGTCATGGATGATGTTTTTTGACACCCTCCCTTCTGCTCCCAGGAAACCAGACAGGTACTATAGAATCGCTGACTCTCATAAATTTTTTTTCAAAAATCCTACTGCTGACCCTGAGGTCATCTCTCAAGGACCTAAAGGAATCAAAGCAATTTCAGCTAAGAATCCCACCCCCTCAGACAGGGATTCCTGAGCATTAGACAGATGGGGTAAAAAAGTATACACCTCTGCTACTCTTGCTATTAGAGCATTAAATGTCAGTTCCATATGCTGAAATATCAGCAACATACCATGGAACTCCTCAAACAAAAAATATCTTCTTTCCCTGCTTGTGCAGAAAATAAAGAGTTACAAGAGTTACAAGAGTTCATGCATTCTGCAAGTCAAGTAACTAAGCACACCTTACAGTGTGGTTTTGATGCCCTAGAAGCATCTTGCAGGGCAGCAGTCACTGGTTCTTTCCTTAGAAGGCATGCTTGGCTTAAGGAACAGCCCTTACAAGACCATGTCAAATCCAAATTATTAGACGTACCCTTGCACAAAGACAACTTATTTGGCACCAAGGCAGAAGAGGTCTTAAAAAGATAGAAGAAAAAGCTAAATCTATGCAGACAGTTAAAGACCTCTTACAGGTCCAGCCACAGAGGTTCAGTAGGCATTGCCCCTCCATGCACTGGTCCTTTCCTGCCCCCTCCAGGTCAGCTCAGCCCAGACCTAGGGGAAGCAGACCCCCCAGACAACAGCCCCAGGGATTGCAGAGATCTAAGCAATGGAGCTCCTCCTCTTCAAAACCAGGGAGTGCCAAGCCACCCCTTTACGATAAGAACTCACAATGACTTTGCACTTCCACCCCCTCCCTCTGCCCACCTGCTCTTGCCCCTAGGAGGAAAACTCTCCTCCCACGGAAGCAACTGGGCCACCATTACCAATGACCACTGGGTCCTCAACATAGTTTCCCAGGGATACAAATTTTATTTCTACACTCTACCAACCCCAAAAGGGTTCCCAGATCTTCCCCCAAACTAGTGTTCAGAGGCCAAAAAGCAAGTCCTATCAATGCTCTCTATGAGGGCAATAGAGCATGTTCCTGCAGAACAAATAGGCCAAGGTTTCTACTTCAGACTTTTCCTGGTACCCAGAAAAGAGGGCACATGGCGCCCATCCTCGATCTATCCATTCTAAGCACCTTTCTGGTGATACCAAAATTCAAAATGCTCACTCTCCAGCAGCTTCTACCTATGCTTTCCAAGGATGCTTGGTTAGCCACCCTAGACCTAAAACAGGCTTACTTACACATCCCAGTCAGGGAATCATGCAGGAAATACCTACCTTTCAGGGCAGGAAAACTGCACTTTCAGTTCTCTGCGCTTCCCTTTGGATTATCCACTGCTCCCAGAGTTTTCACATAAATGTCTGGCTCCTGCCATTGCTTTTTGCAAAGAAATATTCAAATTTACCCCTACTTAGACTGCCTGATTCAGACAGACAATCAGGAAAAGCTACTAAAGCACCTGACCTTTGTAAAGGACCTACTGACCTCCCTGGGGTATACTATCAACGAAAAGAAATCCAGACTAGTACCCGCACAAAAAATTGTTTCCTGGGAGCAAGCCTGGACACAGCATCCCAGATGGCACTCCTTACTCCAGAAAAACAAGCCTACCTGACAGGCTACTTCTCTCAACTAGCCACCAGAACCCAGTTATCCGCAAGGAAAATCCTGGAAGCTCTAGGGTTCATGGCATCCTGTATTCTACTCATTCCATATGCCAGACTGCACATGAGGAAACTACAGTGGTACTTAAAAAGCCTTTGGTGTCACCACTCTCAGGACCTGGAAACTATCATACCTATAATACCCTGTCTAAGGAAAGATTTTCCTTGGTGGACAGCAGCATGCAACCACAACAAGCGTCTTCCCCTCTCACAACCCCACGCTGCCCAGACCCTAACCACAGATGCATCACATTATGCCTGGGGTGCACACCTGGATGGCAGGTGCATTCAGGGCCATTGGAGCCCAAATCAAATACATCTGCACATCATCCCAAAATAGTTGCTAGCTGTTCAGCACGCTCTGTCAGCTTTTCAGACTCCTACTCTCCCTGGGGCCCTCTAGTGATCAAAACAGACAACACCACAGTGATGTGGTATATTAACAAGCATGGAGGAACTCAGTCTTATCCTTTCTGCAAGCTCGCCATGAACCTTTGGCACTTGGCTTCAGCCATGCAAATTCACCTGTAAACACAATTCCTGCTAGGCTCCTAAAATTCATTGGCAGGCAATTTAAGCAGAAACCTGCTAGACCCACATGAGTGGCAGCTAGACCACAGAACTTTCAACCTTGTAACCCAGAAATGGGGCACCCCGAAGGTGTACCTTTTTGCCTCCCACAACAATTACCAGCTCAGCAAATTCTGCACCAAGGAACCTTCCACCAAGGCCTGGAAAGTGGATGCTCTATCCTTCCAATGTGTAAACCTCTCGATCTATGCTTTCCCCCCTCTACCTCTACTTTCAAGGGTACTGCCCAAAATAAGAGAGGAAAAACCAAGGGCAATCTTGATTGTCCCAGACTGGCCATGCCAGCACTGGTACCCACTGCTGCACAGCCTGTCACCCCTGCCACCATGGCACCTACCACAGATCCCAACACTCCTGACCCAGAAGAATGGAGAATTCATGCATCCACAATTGCAGACCCTGAACCTGGCAGTCTGACATATTCTCTGACCTCTCCTCCAGCTGCCAGCCTAAGCAAACAAGTCCTGGATGTTATACATGAGGCCAGATACCCCAGCACTAGAAAATCCTATGCTGACAAGTGGAAAAGGTATTGCACCTGGATCCAGGCTAAAGGAACTGAAACAGTGCAGCCCTCCCTACCACTCATCCTGGATTATGCAGCAGACCTACCACATAGGGGCCTTTCCTTCTCTTCTATTAAAATTCATGCCTCTGCCATCTCTGCTCATTACAGCACAGAGCCACCTCTCTTCTCACCCTCTCATCAAACAGTACCTAAGAGGGGCTAACAATTTAAGGCCACCCAGAAGAGCTCCTACCCCAGCTTGGGATCTTAACTTTGTGTTAGAAAAGCTCACATTACCCCCCCCCCCCCCCCGAGCCTGAAGCTTCAGTAGAGTTAAAATTCCTCTCTAGGAAAACAGCCTTGCTTCTGGCCATCACTTCAGCTTGAAGAGTTTCAGAGTTACAAGCTCTCATGGCTGTAGAGCTGTTCATCATTTTCCATGCTGAATGACTGTAGAGCCATTCATCATTTTCCATGCTGACAGGATCTTCCTCAGGACTAACCCAACTTTCATGCCTAAAGTGGTGTGCAGTGTGGCTGTCAACCAATCAGTTAATTTGCCCACCTTTTTCCCTAACCCACAAAACAAGGGGGAAAGGATTCTGCATTCTCTAGATGTGCACAGACAGCTCAGATTCTACCTGGATAGGACTAAATCTTTTAAGAAAACTGACCAATTGCTAGTCAGCTTTGCAACAGGGGAGAGGGCAAGGCTCTACCCAAACAGTCTCAAAATAGATGGCACACTGCATCCATTTCTGTTACAAACACCATGGAAAACCACCCCCTAAGGGGGGTCAGAACACATTCCACCAGGGCAACCTCCACCTCTACAGCTTTGCTCAGAAGGGTCCCTACCAGGGACATCCTGGAGGCTGCAACATGGACTTCTAGTCATACCTTCACCAAGCATTACCACCTGTCTATCTTCTCCAAATCCAGGGCAGGCTTTGCAACCACAGTCTTGCAGGGCATCCTAGCCAGCCCCCAGTCTTCTCGACTGCCTCCACCCTTTTCTTCAACTTTGGGAATCCACCCAAGTGTGATGACTGCATCAGTGGAACATGAAGAACATAGTACAGATGTGTACACTTACCATAATTGTAGATGTTCGAGTGTATTCACTGTTGCAGTCCTGGTTTCCCACCCTCCATCACCCTTGTCTCTCTCTCTCTCTCACTCTCTCTCTCCTTCTTCCTCACTCCTTATGGGGAAATTTTGGTATTTACTTTCTACTGGTGGTGTTCTTCCACTATAACCTAGCTCCCTTTTTGGGGGCTCCTGACATTTGGGTCAAGAAAAACTGATGTAATGGCATCGGCTGCCTGATTTTATACCACTGACAACCTGACATCAGTCTTGGAGTGACAGCAACTGAAACAGAAATACTAAGCCTCTGGTATTCGGGCCGACTGAGGGCTACCCCTGGCAGGATAACCCAAGTGTGATGACTGCTACAGTGAATACACTCGAACATCTATATTTATGGTACGTGTACACAACTGTACTTTCATGTGTCCATTCACAATGTGCAGGGACCTACATGTTCAGGACTTGTTGTGTACGTAAATATGTAATAATACTTTGTGTGTCCATTCACAATGTGCAGGAACGTACAGCTGCAGGACTTGTAGTGCATGTAAATATGTAATTATACTTTGTGTGTCCATGCTCGCAGTGCAGGTACCTGCAGCTGCAGGACCTGTAGTGTATGTAAGTGTGTAATTACACTTCATATGTCTATTCATAATGTGCAGGGACGTAGAGCTGCAGGACTTGCAGTGTATGTAAATATGTAGTTATACTGCATGTGTCTTTTCATATTGTGCAGGGACCCCCAGATGCAGGACTTGTAGTGTATGTAAATATGTAATTATACTTCATGTGTCCATTCACAACATGCAGGGACCTACAGTTGCCGGACTTGTAGTATATGTAAATATGTAATTATATTTTGTGTGTCTGTTCACAACATGCAGGGACCTACAGCTGCAGGAGTTGTAGTGTATGTAAATATGTAATTATACTTCGTGTGTCCATTCACAATGTGCAAGGACTTACAGCTGTAGGACTTGTAGTGTCCATTGACAACATCCAGGGGCCTACAGCTGCAGGACTTGTAATGTATGTAAATATATAATTGTACTTAGTGGGTCCGTTCACACAGTGCAGTGACCTACAACTGAAGGACTCGTAGTGTATGTCAATATGTAGTTATACTTCGTGTATCCGTTAACAGTGTACAGGGACCTACAGCTGCAAGACTTGTAGTGTATATAAATATGTAATTATACTTTTGTGTCTGTTCACAATGTGTAGGGACCTGCAGCCGCAGGCCTTGTAGTGTATTTAAATATGTAATTATACTTTTGTGTCTTTTCACACAGTGCAAGGACCTATAGCTGCAGGATTTCTAGTGTATGTAAATATGTAATTATACTTTTGTGTCCGTTCAAGATGCTGCGGTGGTACGGCGGTAGCGTTGTTACCTCACAGCAAAAGGTTCTCCAGTTCGATGCTTGGCTTGGGAGTGCCTTCTGTGTGGAGTCTGCATGTCCTCCCCACGGTTGGGTAGCATTCGAAAGACATGCGTGCGTAAATGGGAGTCCTTTTGTTGAAGGTTGAGCGTCGAGCTGGCACCTCGGCATTTTGTAAAAATCTACTGCCAATCATTAGCAGACCGGAGTTCCACTGTGGTGACCCCTTACTGGGAAAAAGCCGAAAGACAAAAACAACTTTTGTGTCCGTTCACAATGTGCAGGGAACTGCAGCCACAGGACTTGTAGTGTATGTAAATATGTAATTGAACTTCGTGTTTATTATTAATGTATTTATTTATATATTGACATTTGTCACACAGGTTAGCCCAGCTGGGACAGGAGCCTGTTTTCAGTGGAAACCCGAGTAGAAAAGCTCCAGTTACAGACAGTTTACAGTATATAAAAAGATTCACAGACCAAGATAGTAAAATTGAAAATACAGAACACCAAGAAATATAGAGAAAGATACATACACATAGTAATAAACAAGTAGCTATGTATAAGATATACAAAAATATACAGCAAATTGAGCTTTCAATATTCAGGGATTGGGTTTACCAGATAAATCCCTAGTAGGTTAATTAGTGATGGGCAGATACTAATACATATATACATATGGTGGTAATGAAATATAACAGTGTGGTGGAGTTAGGTAGGCAGTTTCTGTGGGGTCTACTTTAGAATGACGAAAACACAAACTCTCGAACGTTCACATGAGCGAATAATAGGAAACTCCAAACTGGTATTTTGGGATCACAGTACAGTGAAGATCAGAATATTTTTCCTTTCCTCACTGTAGTAGAATCTTTGAGTATGAATATATATTTAGCGGGGGGGGGTGGGGGGCACAGCCCCCCCACAATACCAATTTCGAGTTTCTGATTATTCACTCATGTGAGCATTTCGAGAGTTTGCATTTTCGTTGTTCTGACATAGACCATTTCTGTTCACAATGTGCAGGGAACTACAGCTGCACAATGTGTAGTGTCTGTAAATATGTAATTATACTTCGTGTGCCCATTTACAATGGGCAGGGACCTGCAGCTGCAGGACTCGTAATGTATCTAAATATTTAATTATATTTTTGTGTCTGTTCACAACATGCAGGGACCTTCAGCTGCAGGACATGTAGTGTATGTAAATATGTAAGCATATATCATGTGTCCATTCACAACGCGCAGGGAACTGCAGCTGTAGGACTTGTAGTGTATGTAAATATGTAACTAAACTTTGTGCGTCCATTCACAATATGTAGGGACCTACAGCTGCAGGACTTCTACTGTACATAAATATTTAATTATACTTCATGTGTCCATTCACAACATGCAGGGACCTACAGCTTTAGGACTTTTAGTGTATGTAAATATGTAATTATACTTCATGTGTCCTTTCACAATGTGCAGGGACCTACAGCTGCAGGACTTGTAGTTTATGTAAATATGTAATTATTCTTCATGTGTCTGTTCACAACGTGCAGGGACCTACAGCTGCAGGACTTGTAGTGTATGTAAATATGTAATTATTCTTCATGTGTCTGTTCACAACGTGCAGGGACCTACAGCTGCAGGACTTGTAGTGTATGTAAATATGTAATTATACTTCATGTGTCCATTCACAATGTGCAGGGACCTACAGCTGCAGGACTTGTATGTAAAGATGTAATTGTACTTCATGTGTCCCTTCACAATGTGCAGGGACCTACAGCTGCAGGACTTGTAGTTTATGTAAATATGTAATTATACTTCATGTGTCTGTTCACAACATGCAGGGACCTACAGCTGCAGGACTTGTAGTGTATGTAAATATGTAATTATTCTTCATGTGTCTGTTCACAACGTGCAGGGACCTACAGCTGCAGGATTGTAGTGTATGTAAATATGTAATTATACTTCATGTGTCCATTCACAATGTGCAGGGACCTACAGCTGCAGGACTTGTATGTAAAGATGTAATTGTACTTCATGTGTCCCTTCACAATGTGCAGGGACCTACAGCTGCAGGACTTGTAGTCTATGTAAATACATAATTATAGATTCATAGGTTCATAGGTGTGTACTAGACTAGTGGCCCTGGAGCCTTTACAAGCCTAACCCAGGGAATCGCCCTGGCATTATGCCACCAGACGTTAGTTCCCAGTGCCTCTATCAAGCAGAGCCATTGGAGTGATTCCTGGGGTAAACTTTGTATTTTCCAACCACTCATCAAGATTTCTGTTGAAGTAGGCCAGTGAGGTGCTCTGCTTGACATGTATGGGAGGTCCATTCCAAAGCAAGGGCAGTCTCTGTGTTACAAACCTGTCACTCCAGCATGTTCTGTTGATTGTTGTAATGAGGTTGAGGTCTCTGGAGCATGTGGTGTGGAGGGATTGGGATTTCTTTACATGCAGCATTTCTAAAAGAGCTTGGTCAGACATGGCTTTGTAAGTCAAGCAGAAATCGCCTCTTAGTAGATGATATAAGATAGAGAATAGCTGTAGTTTTTTAGTCTGTCTATGTAAGACATGTGTTTGATGCCTAGGATCCTCTTCGTGAGGTACTTTTGTGGCTTTTCCAGCTGTTGCATGTGTCTAGTGAGGTACATGCCAAATGGTGCATTATAGTTAATGATTGGCTTAATGAGGGAAGAGTAGAGAGAGATGATGACCTCTTTCTTCCTGGATGCAAAACCCTTGGTAGTGAGATGTGCCACATAGAAGGACTTTCTGACACAGTGGCAATGTGGTGGTCGAAAGAGAGGTTGCTGTCAACTTGTGTCCCCAGATCTGTTATAACACCTTCTGTGTTCAGTGGGCTCCCATCAATGTGGTAATTAGTGGGAACTGAGTTTTTCCCAAAGGGGATTATGACGCATTTTTTGGCATTAAGCTTAAGGCCATGGTTTCGACACCAGTCATTGGTCTCAGTAAGGCCTTTCTGTAGGATGTCTACATCACTTGGGGAGTTAGTAATGGCTCCCAGGTTGCAGTAGTCTGCGAACTTGGCCAGCCAGAGTCCATCTGTTTTCGCCTGGACTTCTGAAAAGAAGATGCCAAACAGGAGAGGACCCAGGATTGATCCCTGTGGGATTACACTCATGACTCATTGGCAGTCTGATTTGGAGTCCGCTACTTTTACACTGTGGGTTCTATCTGTGAGCCAGTTTGAAACCCACCTAGTGATATAGGGGTTGATGCCCAGTTTGGTGAGTTTATCAATAATTCCTGAGTGGGGAATGGTGTCAAAGGCCTTGGCCAGATCAAGGTAGACTGCATGAACTGCCTTGCCCTCATCCACAGCCCTGGTGACTGACTCAAAGAAGTAAACCAGGTTGAGCAGACATGATCTACCTTTCACAAATCCAAATTGCGTGGGATCTAGTGTTTGGAGATTCCCTATATCCTTGTTAATTAGGTCCATGATGATGCACTCCATAGCCTTACATATCAGATTCATCAGGCTAATGGGGTGATAATTTTCATGGTCTGTAATCGCTCTCCCTTTATGTAGAGCGATGACTGTAGCAGTGCACCATTCAGTAGGGACAAAGCCTGTAGTGAGGCTGTGATTGAACAGGGCACACAGATGTCGTGCCATTTCACTTTGTACTTCATGTAGAACACATCCAGGGATATTGTTGGGTCCCATGGAAGGTGTATTCTTGGCCTTGGATAATGCAGCTTTAACCTATGCTGCAGTAATGCTGGGTGCCTGGCATTCCTCTGGTATTGTGATTGGCCCTTTAGGGAAGGAGAGAGGGGTAAAGTTGGCACTGAATCTCTCGGCCAGTGCGGTTGCAATATCTTTTGTCTCAGCATAGGAGGTACTATTGTGCAGTAACTCAGAGCAAACCTCGGTATTGCCATGGAGATTCTTGATATAACTATAGACAGCTTTGTGGTTGTTTTTAGTGTCTGCCACAATTCTGCCTTCATAGTTGGCTTTGGAGGTTTTGATGAGGGATCTCAACTGTTTTAATGCTAATAATCGTGTTTTTCCAGTCTTGGGACTTCACCATTTTCTGCAACAGTTTCTTCCTTCTGTTGTAGAGTTTATTAATGGCAGGGGACCACCAGATTGGCTTCCTTTTTTTGGAGGAGAGCATCTTGGTTCTGTTGGGTATAGCTAGTTCCATGCATTTATGTACGTGTTTGTACAGTGCATTGGCGCATGATTTGGTAGTCATGCATCCATTTTCCATTGACATGGGTGCCATGAAGTTACCCACCTCTGTTTTTAGGAGCCCAAAGTGAGCTTTGGAAAAGTTTTTCATGGTGGTTACTGTGATGCATGTGCATTGGCCAAGTAATCAAGGAGCCTCAATCCATGCCTCTAGCACCAGTGAGGGGCATGCACATTGGGAAGGATTACAAGTACAGACACAGTAAAGTACAATTTCCCTTAAGAGCACACAGAGATCACAGTCAGTCTGGGGCTGGTTTCTTCCTTTCTCTCCAGATCCCCAGTAAGACTCCCCACTGCCACAGCTATAGAGTTCAGATGTCAGCTGAGTATGCAAGCCAAAACCTTCAGTACTCTGTCTGTCCAACCAGTGCTTTGTGTCCCTGCCCAAGTAGCTGACAAATGCACACTTTGAGATTTGGTGTATATACAAACACACAGACACTCCTGGTGAAGGCTGGCACAGGTTCTCCAGTTATGCCCCCTTTCTGCCCAGACTACAAGGTAGAAATCACCACCACCAACCACTATTTATCAGCTACTAATAAGGCCCTTAGCAATGGGTGTCCAATTATACTGTGCAATATTATTATCCAAATAGTAAGTGTGACCCAGGGCTAAAGCTATTGGAGTGGCTTAGTACAGTATCACTAAATACATGCAAGTACTCTAGAGCTTAAATTATCTCTACACAAACCAGCCAAAGTTGAAAGGTTTAAAAAATATTTAGTAATAAATAATAAAAACACAAGACAAATCTCATCAATTCAACACAGTGCTAATCAAGAGTTCAGGCACAGGAACTTTAAAACAATACTGTAGGATAGTCTGATATAAATATAGAAAACAGCTAGTCTAATCTTACTATTTTCTATCTATTCCTAAGAGAAGTAGTAAGTTCTAAATAAGCTTGCAACCATACAGAGCAAAGGCAGAGTGCTGGTGAGTAGATGTGTTCAGGTTCAGACAAAATCCAAAATGCTTAATTTTCTCTCTCTCAGAAAGTCTTAAATTAATAACACAGTACTGCTAAGTCATTTCATATTACATCATTCCTGACACTTCTCTGGTTCCCAGGCTAACAGAAACTCAAAATTTACATTTTCTTTTTGCAGTCTTGCACCTGGCCAAGAAGCCACAGCAATAAAAGACATTTTTACATGTAAAATCTAGTAATTAACTCTGTCTTAATAACAATAGAAAGAATTTGCTAGCCCAGGCATCCTGTCGCCGAGCTTTGAGATCAAACACAGTTATAAATTCTTTACTTAGCAGCTTTCTTCCAGCAGGGTGCACTGTGGTTACATTTTTGAAGCTCAATACAACATATAGTTTACTCATAACATATATTTCTCTTTACATTTGTAAACCAAGCCTGTGGGTTATATTAATATTTGCAATAACATAGAATTATCTACAAAATTCTATCTAGCTGGGCTGGCAGCCTTTCAGTTTTTGACAGTTACCTTTGCGGGGGTGTGTGGGTAAGATGTAGATTTCCATAGTGATTAGATTGTGGTCAGATCTAACCAGGGAGGAATTGACTACTGGTGTAGAGCAACAGTTGCCAATGTTAGTAATAACCAGGTGATATTTCATGTGTCCATTCACAATGTGCAGGGACCTACAGCTACACGACTTGTAGTATATGTAAATATGTGATTATACTTCATGTGTCCATTCACAACATGTAGGGACCTACAGCTGCATGAGTTGTAGTATATGTAAATATGTAATTATACTTCGTGTGTTCATTCAAACAGTGCAAGGACCTGCAGCTGCAGGAGTTGTAGTGTTTGTAATTACTTAATTATACTTCACTTCTCCATACACACAGTGCAGGGACGTACAGCTGCAGGACTTGTACTGCATGTAAATATGTAATAATATTTTGTGTGTGCATTCACACAGTGGACAGACCTGCAGCTGCAGGACTTGTAGTGTATCTAAATATGTAATTATAATTTGTGCATCCGTTCACAGAGTGCAGGGACCTACAGCTACAGGAATTGTAGTATACGTAAATATGTAATCATACTTCGTGTGCCCAGTTCACAATGTGCATGGACCTGCAGGTGCAGGACTTGTAGTGTATGTAAATATGTAATTATACTTTGTGTGTTCATTCACAATACTGCAGGGACCTACAACTGCACGACTTGTAGTGAATGTAAATATGTAATTATACTTCGTTTGTCCATTCACACTGTGCAGGGACCTACAACTGCACAACTTGTAGTGAATGTAAATATGTAATTTCGTGTGTCTGTTCACATTGTGCAAGGACCTACAGCTGCAGGACCTGTAAGTCATGTAAATATGTAATTATATTTAGTTGATCCATTCACACAGTGCAGGGACCTACAGCAGCATGACTTGCAGTGTATGTAAATATGTAATTATACTTTGTGTGCCTGTTCACAGCGTGCAAGGACCTATAGCTGCAGGACTTGTACTGTATGTAAAAATGTAATTATACTTTGTGTGTCCGTTCACAGTGTGCAGGGACCCACACCTGCAGGACTTGTAGTGTATGTAAATATGTAATTATACTTCATGTGTCCATTCACAACATGCAGGAACCTACAGCTGCAGGACTTGTAGTGTATGTGAATATGTAATTATACTATGTGTGTCCTTTCACAACATGCAGGGACCTACAGCTGCATGACTTGTAGTGTATGTAAGTATGTACTTATAGTTTCTGTCTCCATTCACAATGTGCAGGGACCTACATCTGCAGAACTTGTAGTGCATGTCAGTATGTAATTACACACCGTGTGTCCATTCACAATGTGCAGGGACCTACAGCTGCACGACTGGTAGTGTATATAAATATGTAATTATACCTTGTGTGTCTATTCACAATATGTAGGGACCTGCAGCTGCAGGGCTTGTAGTGTATGTAAATAAGTGGTTATACTTTGTGTGCCCTTCACAACATGCAGGAACTTGCAATGTATGTAAATATGTAGTTAGACTTTTGTGCCCATTCACAGTGTGCAGGGATGTACAGCTGCAAGCCTACTAGTGTATGTAAATACATAATTATACTTAATTTGTCCATTCACCACGTAGAGGGACCTAGAGATGCAGGACTTGTAGTGTATGTAAATATTTAATTATACTTTGTGTGTCTGTTCACAGTATGCAGGGACCTACAGCTGCAGGGCTTGTAGTGCATGTAAATATGTAATTATACTTCATGTGTACATTCACAATGTCTAAGGACCTACAGCTGCAGGACTCGTAGTGTATGTGAACCTGTAATGATACTTATTGTGTCCATTCACAACATGCAGAGTCTTGCAGCTGTGCAACTTATAGTGTATGTAAATATGTAATTATACTTCATGTGTCCATTCACAATGGGAACAGTCCTGCAGCTGCATGACTTGTAGTGCTGTAAATAAGTAATTATGCTTTTGTGTCCATTCACAGCATGCAAGGACCTGCAGCTGCATGACTTCCAGTGTATGTAAATATGTAATTGTACAGCATGTCAGTTCACAGTGTGTAGGGACCTGCAGTTGCAGGACTTGTTGTGTATTTAAATATGTAATTATACTTTGTGTTTATTATTTATTTATTGACATTTGTTAACCGAGTTAGTCAGGCTAGGCCAGGAGGCCATTTTTTAATGGCGAGCCAAGGAGAAAAGCTCCTGTTACAGACAGTTTACAGTATATGAAAATATTAACACTCCAAGGTAGTAAAATTAAAAATACAGAACACCGAGAAATATAGAGAAAGATATATACACATAATAATAGTCAAGTAGCTATGCGCAAAATATACAAAAATATACAGCAAACTGACCTTTCAATAGTGAGGGATTGGGATTACCAGATAAATCCCTAGTAGGTTAACTAGTGATGGGCAGAGACTAAAACATATATACATATGGTGGGAATGAAATTCAAGAGTGTGGCGGAGTTAGGTAGGTAGGTAGTTTCTGTTCACAATGTGCAGGAACCTACAGCTGCAAGACATGTAGTGTCTGTAAATAGGTAATTATACTTTTTTGTCTGTTCACAGCATGCAGGGACCTACAGCCGGCGGACTTGCCATGCATGTAAATATGTAATTATACTTCCTATGGCTGTTCACAACGTGCAGGGACCTGCAGCTGCAGGAATTGTAGTGTATGTAAATATGTAATTATACTGCTTATGTCCATTCACACAGTGCAGGGATCTACACCTACGGGACTTCTAGTGTATGTAAATATGTAATTATACTTTGGATGCCCGTTCACAATGTGCAGAGACCTACAACTGCAGGACTTGTAGTATATGTAAATATCTAAGTATACTTTGTGTATCCATTCACAATGTGCAGGGACCTACAACTGCATGACTTGTAGTGTATGTAAATATGTAATTATACTTCATGTGTCCATTCACAATGTGCAGGGACCTATAGCTGCAGGAATTGTAGTGTATATAATTATACATTTTGTGTCCATTCACAGGACTTACAATGTATGTAAATATGTAATTATACTTTATGTGTTGTTTAACAATGTGAAGGGACCTACAACTGCACGACTTCTAGTGAATGTAAATATATATATATATATATATATATATATACAATTATACTTCATGTGTGCATTTAAAATGTGCAGGGACCTACAACTGCACGACGTCTAGTGAATGTAAATATATAATTATAATTCATGTGTGCATTCAAAATGTGCAGGGACCTACAGCTGCACAACTTGTAGGGTTTGTAAATATGTAATTATACTTCATGTGTCCATTCACAATGTGCAGGGACCTACAGCTGCAGGATTGTAGTGTATGTAAATATGTAATTATACTTCATGTGTCCATTCACAATGAGCAGGGCCCTATAGTTGCAGGAATTGTGGTGTATTTAAGTATGTAATTATACTTCATATGTCTGTTCACAATCTGCAGGGACTTACAGTGTATGTAAATATGTAATTGTATTTTATGTGTTGGTTCACAACATGGAGGGACCTACAACTGCACGACTTCTAGTGAATGTAAATATATAATTATACTTCATGTGTGTCCATTCACAACATGCAGGAACCTGCAGCTGCATGACTTGTAGTGTATGTAAATATGTAATTATACTTTGTGTGTCCGTTTCCAATGTGCAGGGACCTACAGCTGAAGGATTTGTGGTGTATGTAATTATGAAATTACAGTTTGAATATCCATTCACAATGTGCAGGGATGTACAGCTGTAGGACTTGTAGTGTAAGTAAATATGTAATTATACTTAGTGGGTCTGTTCACAATGTGCAGCAACCTACAGCTGCATGACCTCCAGTGTATGTAAATACATAATTATACTTAATTTGTCCATTCACCACGTAGAGGGACCTAGAGATGCAGGACTTGTAGTGTATGTAAATATTTAATTATACTTTGTGTGTCTGTTCACAGTATGCAGGGACCTACAGCTGCAGGGCTTGTAGTGCATGTAAATATGTAATTATACTTCATGTGTACATTCACAATGTCTAAGGACCTACAGCTGCAGGACTCGTAGTGTATGTGAACCTGTAATGATACTTATTGTGTCCATTCACAACATGCAGAGTCTTGCAGCTGTGCAACTTATAGTGTATGTAAATATGTAATTATACTTCATGTGTCCATTCACAATGGGAACAGTCCTGCAGCTGCATGACTTGTAGTGCTGTAAATAAGTAATTATGCTTTTGTGTCCATTCACAGCATGCAAGGACCTGCAGCTGCATGACTTCCAGTGTATGTAAATATGTAATTGTACAGCATGTCAGTTCACAGTGTGTAGGGACCTGCAGCTGCAGGACTTGTTGTGTATTTAAATATGTAATTATACTTTGTGTTTATTATTTATTTATTGACATTTGTTAACCGAGTTAGTCAGGCTAGGCGAGGCCGTTTTTAATGGAGAACCAAGGAGAAAAGCTCTAGTTACAGACAGTTTACAGTATATGAAAACATTCACACTCCAAGGTAGTAAAATTAAAGCTACAGAACACCAAGAAATATAGAGAAAGGTACATACACATAATAATAAAGAAGTAGCTATGTGCAAAATATACAAAGAATATACAGCAAATTGAGCTTTCAATAGTGAGAGATTGGGTTTACCAGATAAATCCCTAGTAGGTTAATTAGTGATGGGCAGAATCTTTAACATGTATACATATGGTGGAAATAAAATACAAGACTGTGGTGGAGTTAGGTAGGTAGGTAGTTTCTGTTCACAATGTGCAGGGACCTACAGCTGCATGGCTTCTAGTGTCTGTAAATATGTAATTATACTTTTTTGTCCTTTCACAACTTGTATGGACCTACAGCTGCAGAGTTGAACTGTACGTAAATATGTAATTATACTTTGTATGTCCATTCACAGCATGCAGGGACCTACAGCTGGAGGACTTGTAGTGTATGTAAGTATGTAATTATACCTTGTGTGTCCATTCATAATCTGCAGGGACCTGCAATTGCAAGACTTGCAGTGTATGTAAATATGTAATTATACTGCGGTAGCGTTAGCGCCTCACAGTAAGACGTTGCCCTGTTCGATTCTCAGCTAGACCGTCTTCTGTGTGGAGACATGTGTGAATGGGCGTACCTTTGTTGAAAGTTGTGCGTCAGGGCTGGCAACTCGGCACGTAAAAATCTACTGCTAATCTTTAGCGGACCAGAGTTCTGCTGTGGAGACCCCTAACCGGGAAAAGCCGAAAGACACAAACAAACAAACTTTGTGTGTCCGTTCACAATGTGCAGGGACCTATAACTGCACGACTTGTAGTGAATGTAAATATGTAATTATAATTCGTGTGTGGTCACATTAAGCAGGGACCTAAAACTGCACGACATGTAGTGAATGTAAATATGTAGTTATACTTCGTGTGTCCATTGACATTGTGCAGGGACCTGCAGCTGCAGGACCTGTAGTGAATGTAAATATATAATTGTACTTCGTGTGTCCATTCACAACATGCAGGGACCTATAGCTGCATGACTTATAGTGTATGTAAATATGTAATTATACTTCGTGTGTCCGTTCACAGTATGTAAGGACCTACAGCTGCAGAACTTGTACTGTATGTAAATATGTAATTATACTTCATGTCTGTTCGCAGTTTGCAGGGACGCACAGCTGCTGGACTTGTAGTATATGTAAATATGTAATTATACATTGTGTGTCCTTTCACAACATGCAGAGACCTACAGCTGAAAAACTTGTAGCATATGTAAGTATGTAATTTTTCTTTAATGTCTGTTCACAACGTGCAGGGACCTACAGCTGCAGGAGATGTAGTGTATGTAAATACGTAATTATACTTTGTGTGTCCATTCACACAGGGCAGGCACCTGCAGCTGCAGGACTTGTACTGTATGTAAATATGTAATTATACTTTTGTGTCCATTCACAATGTGCAGGGACCTACAGCTGTAGGACTTTTACTGTGCTCAAATATGTAATTATATTTTGTGTGTCCATTCACAGCGTGCAAGGGCCTAGAGCTGCAGGACTTGTAATGTATGTCTTGGGACTTCACTTTTTTTCTGCAACAGTTTCTTCCTTCTGTTGTAGAGTTTATTCATGGCAGAGGACCACCAGACTGGCTTGCTTTATTTGGAGGAGAGCATCTTGGTTCTGTTGGGTATGGCTAGTTCCAGGCATTTATGTACATGTTCGTACAGTGGATTAGTGTATGATTCAACAGTCATGCATCCATTTTCCATTGACATGGGTGCTGTGAAGTTAGCCACCTCTGTTTTTAGGAGCCCAAAGTGAGGTTTGGAAAAGTTTTCCATGGTGGTTACTGTGATGCCCGTGTACTGGTCCAGTAATCAATGAGCTTCAATCCTCACCACTTCCACCAGTGAGGGGCATGCACATTGGGAAGGATAACACATACACACACAGTAAAGTACAATTTCCCTTAAGAGCACACAGAGATCACAGTCAGTCTGGGGCTGGTTTCTCCCTTTCTCTGCAGATCCCCAGTAAGACTCCCTACTGCCACAGCTATAGGGTTCAGATCTCAGCCAAGTATTCAAGCCAAAACCTGCAGTATCTTGTCTGTCTAAAGTAATGCTTCTTGTCCCTGCCCAAGTAGTTGGCACACACACACTTTGAGATTTGGTTTATATACAAACACACAGACACTCCTGGGGAAGGCTGGCACAGGTTCTCCAATTATGCCCCCTTTCTGCCCAGACTATAAGGTAGAAATCACCACCACCAACCACTATTTATCAGCTACTGATCAGGCCCTTACCAAAGGGTGCCCAATTTTACTGTGCAGTATTATTATCCAAATAGTAAGTGTGACCCAGGGCTAAAGCTGTTGGAGTGGCTTAGTACAGTATCACTAAATACATGCAAGTACTCTAGCACTTAAATTATCTCTACACAAAACAGCCACAGTTGAAAGGTTTAAAAATATTTAATAATAAATAATAAAAACACACAACAAATCTCATCAGTTCAACACAGTGCTAATCAAGAGTTCAGACACAGGAACCTTAAAACAATACTGTAGGATAGTCTGACATAAATATAGAAAACAGCTAGTCTAATCTTGCTATTTTCTATCTATTTCTTAGAGAAGTGCTAAGTTCTCAATAAACTTACATACGTACAGAGCAAAAGCAAAGTGCAGATGAGTAGATGTGTTCAGGTTCAGGTACAGACAAAATCCAAAATGCTTAATTTTCTCTCTCTGAGAAAGTCTTAAATTGATAACACAGTACTGCTGAGTCATTTCACATTACATCATTCTTGACATTTCTTTGGTTCCCAGGCTAAGAGAAACTCAAAATGTACATTTCTTTTTGTAGTCTTGTACCTGGCCAAGAAGCCAGAGCAATAAAAGACATTTTTACATGCAAAATCTAGTAATTAACCCTGTCTTAACAACAATTTTGAAAGAATTTGCTAGCCAGGCATCCTGTCTCCAAGCTTTGAGATCAAACATAGTTATAAATTCTTTACTTAACAGGTTTCTTCCAGCAGGGTGCACTGTGGTTACATTTTTGAAGCTACGTACAACATATAGTTTAATCATAGCTTATAGTTCTCTTTATATATGGAAACCAAGCCTGTGGATTATATTAATATTTACAATGACATAGAATTATCTACAAAATTGTATCTAGCTGAGCTGGCAGCCTTTTAGTTTTTCACAGTTACCTTTGCGGGGGGGGGGGTGAGATGTGGATTTACATGGTGATAGGTTTGTGGTCGGTTCTAACCAGGGAGGAATTGACTACTGGTGTAGAGCAATGGTTGCCCATGTTAGTATTAACCAGGTTATATTTTGTGTGTCTGTTCACAACTTGCAGGGACCTACAGCCGCATGACTTGCAGTGTATGTAAATATGTGATTTCATTTTTTATTACGTGTCCATTCACAATGTGCAGGGACCTACAGCTACAGGACTTGTAGTGTATGTAAATATGTAATTATACTTTGTGTGCCCATTCACAACTTGCAGGGACCTACAGCTACACGACTTCTAGTGTATGTAAATATGTGATTATACATCATGTGTCCATTCACAACGTGCAGGGACCTACAGTTGCCAGAGTTGTAGTGCATGTAAATAGTTAATTATACTTCACGTTTCCGTTTACACAGTGCAGGGACCTACAGTTGCAGGACTTGTAGTGCATGTAAATATGTAATAATACTTCATGTGTCTATTCACACAGTGCAGGGACCTACAGCTGCAGGACTTGTAGTGCATGTAAATATGTAATAATACTTTGTGTGTCTATTCACACAGTGCTGGGACCTACAGCTGCAGGACATGTAGTGTATGTAAATATGTAATCATATTTCATGTGTCCATTCACAACTTGCAGGGACCTACAGCTACACGACTTCTAGTGTATTTAAATATGTGATTATACATCATATGTCCATTCACAACGTGCAGGGACCTACAGTTGCCAGAGTTGTAGTGCATGTAAATAGTTAATTATACTTCACGTCTCCGTTTACACAGTGCAGGGACCTACAGTTGCAGGACTTGTAGTGCATGTAAATATGTAATAATACTTCATGTGTCTATTCACACAGTGCAGGGACCTACAGCTGCAGGACATGTAGTGTATGTAAATATGTAATCATATTTCATGTGTCCATTCACAACTTGCAGGGACCTACAGCTACACGACTTCTAGTGTATTTAAATATGTGATTATACATCATGTGTCCATTCACAACGTGCAGGGATCTACAACTGCACAACTTGTAGTGAATGTAAATATGTAATTATACTTCGTGTGACCGCTCACACTGTGCAGGGACCTACAGCTGCAGGACTTTTAGTATATGCAAATATCGTGTCCATTCAGAGCGTGCAGGGACCTACAGCTGCAGGACGTATATTGTATGTAAATATGTAATTATACTTTGTGTGTCCATTCTCAATCTGCAGCGACCTGCAACTGCACGACTTTTAGTGAATGGAAATATGTAATTATACTTCATTTGTCCATTCACATTGTGCAGGGACGTACAACTGCACAACTTCTATTGTATGTAAATATTTAATTGTACTTTGTGTGTCCATTCACAGTATGCAGGGATGTACACCTGCAAGGTTTCTAGTATATGTAAATATGTAATTATACTTCATATGTCCATTCACAACATGCAGGGGCCTACAGCTACAGGACTTGTACTGTATGTAAACACGTAGTTATATTTCGTGTGTCCAGTCACAACATGCAGGGACCTACAGCTGCAAGACTTGTAGTATATGTAAATATGTAATTGTACTTTGTGTTTATCATTTATTTATTTATTTTTGACATTTGTTAACCGGGTTAGTCAGGCTGGGCCAGGAGACAATTTTCAGTGCAGACCCAAGGAGAAAAGCTCCAGTTACAGACAGTTTGCAGTGTATGAAAACAGTCACACTCCAAGGTAGTAAAATTAAAAATACAGTTTACCAAGAAATATAGAGAAAGATACATACACAAAATATTAAACAAGTAGCTATGTGCAAAATATACAGAAATATACAGCAAACTGAGCTTTCAATATTGAAGGATTGGGTTTACCAGATAAATCCCTAGTAGGCTAATTAGTGATGGGAAGAGATTAAAACATATATACATATGGTGGAAATGAAATACAAGAGTGTGGTGGAATTAGGTAGGTAGGTACTCTCTGTTCACAATGTGCAGGGACCTACAGCTGCAAGACTTGTAGTGTCTGTAAATATGTAATTATACTTTTTTTATCCGTTCACAACTTGTAGGGACCTGCAGCTGCAGGAATGGTACTGTACATGAATATTAATTATACTTTGTGTGTCCATTTACAGCATGCAGGGACCTACAGCCATAGGACTTGTAGTGTATGTAAATATGTAATTTTACTTTGTGTGTCCATACACAATGTGCAGGGTCATACATGTGCAGGACTTGTAGTGCATGTAAATATGTAATTATACTTCATATGTCCATTCACAACACTCAGGGTTCTGCAGCTACAGGACTTCTAGTTTATGTAAATATGTAATTATGCTCCTTGTATCCATTCACACAGTGCAGGGCCCTACACCTGCAGGATTTGTAGTTTATGGAAATATGTAATTATAGTTCGTGCATCCGTCCATAATGTGCAGGGACCTGCAGGTGCAGGACTTGTAGTGTATGAAATATGTAATTATACTCCTTGTGTCTGTTCACAACATGCAGTTATCTACAGCTGCAGCCATTCTGGTGTATGTAACTATGCAATTATGCTTTGTGTGTCCATTCACAACATATAGGGGCCTACAGCTGTAGGACTTACAATGTATGTAAATATGTAATTATACTTTACATGTTGGTTCACAACATGCATGGACCTACAACTGCACAATTTCTAGTGAATGTAAATATGTAATTATACTTCATGTGTCCATTCAAAACATGCACGGACCTCCAGCTGCATGACTTGTAATGCACGTAAATATGTAATTATGCTTTGTGTGTCCGTTCCAAACATGCAGGGACCTACAGCTGCAGGACTTGTGGTGTATGTAAATACGTAATTACAATATGAATATCCATTCACAATGTGAAGGGACCTACTGTAGGACTTGTAGTGCATGTAAGTATGTAATTATACTTATTGGGTCCATTCACAATGTGCAGCGACCTACAGCTGCAGGACTTGTAGTGTATGTAAATATGTAATTATACTTTGTGTGTCCGGTCACACTGTGCAGGGACCTACAGCTGCAGGACTTTTAGTGCTTGCAAATATCGTGTCCATTCAGAATGTGCAGGCACCTACAGCTGCAGGACTTATAGTGTATGTAAATATGTAGTTATACTTTACATGTGCATTCACAACGTGCAGGGAGCTGCAGCTGCAGGACTTGTAGTGTATGGAAATATGTAATTATAATTTGTGTGTCCATTTACAATCTGCAGGGAAGCACAGTTCCTCCAATTGTAGTGTATGTAGATATGTAATTATACTTTTGTTTCCGTTCACAATGTGCAGGGTCCTGCAGCTGCAGGACTTGTAGTGTATGTAAATATGTAATTATACTGCTTATGTCCATTCACACAGTGCAGGGATCTACACCTACGGGACTTCTAGTGTATGTAAATATGTAATTATACTTTGGTTGCCCGTTCACAATGTGCAGAGACCTACAACTGCAGGACTTGTAGTATATGTAAATATCTAAGTATACTTTGTATATCCATTCACACAGTGCAGGGACCTACAACTGCATGACTTGTAGTGTATGTAAATATGTAATTATACTTCATGTGTCCATTCACAATGTGCAGGGACCTACAGCTGCAGGACTTGTAGTGTATGTAAATATGTAATTATACTTCATGTGTCCATTCACAATGTGCAGGGACCTATAGCTGCTGGACTTACAGTGTATGAAAAGATGCAATTATACTTCATGTGTCCATTTGCAATGTGAAGAGACCTACAGCTGCAGGAGTTGTAGTGTATGCAAATATACATGAGTTTGTTCAGAACGTGCAGAGACCCTGCAGCTCCAGGACTTGTAGTGTATGCAAAGATGTAATTATACTTCATCTGTCTGTTCACAACGTGCAGGGACCAGCAGCTGCACGACTTCTAGTGTGTGTAAATATGTAATTATATTTTGTCTGTTCATTCATAATGTTTAGGGACCTACAACTGCACGACTTGTAGTGTATGTAAATATGTAATTATGCTTCGTGTGTCCTTTCACAATGTGTCGGGACCTCCAGCTGCATGACTTGTAGTGTATGTAAATATGTAATTATACTTCCTGTGTCCATTCACACAGTGCAGGAACTACAGGTGCAGGACTTATAGCGTACATAAATATGTAATTATACTTTGTGTGCCCATTCACTACATGCAGGGACCTGCAGCTGCAGGAATTGTAGTATTCATAAATATGTAATTATACTTCATGTGTCTGTTGACAACATGGAGGGACCTACAGCTGCATGACTTGTAGTGTGTATAAATATGTAATTATACTTCATGTGTTGACAACATGGAGGGACCTACAGCTGCAGGACTTGTAGTGTATGTAAATATGTAATTATACTTCATGTGTCCATTCACACAGTGCAGTGACCTACAGCTGCATGACTTTTATTGTATGTAAGTATGTAATTATACTTCGTGTGTCCATTCACAGCATGCATGGGCCTGCAGCTGCAGGACTTGTAGTGTATGTAAATTGTAATTATACTTTGTGTGTCCATTCACACAGTGCAGTGACCTACAGCTGCACAACTTTTATTGTATGTAAATATGTAATTATACTTCATGTGCCCATTCACAGCATGCCGGGGCGTGCAGCTGCATGACTTGTGTATGTAAATATGTAATTATACTTCGTTTGTCCATTCACACAGTGCAGGGACCTACAGCTGCAGGACTTGTAGTGTATGTAAATATGTAATTATACTTCGTTTGTCCATTCACACAGTTCAGTGACCTACAGCTGCAGGACTTCTAGTGTATGTAAATATGTAATTATACTTCGTGTGTCCATTTACAATGTACAGGGACCTACAGCTGCAGGACTTGTAGTGTATGTAAATATGTAATTATACTTCGTATGTCTGTTCGCACAGTGCAGTGACCTACAGCTGCACAACTTGTATTGTATGTAAATATGTAATTTTACTTCATGTGTCCATTCACAATTTGCAGGGACCTACAGCTGCAGGACATGTTGTGTATGTAAATATGTAATTATACTTCGTGTGTCCATTCTCAGCATGTAGGGACCTACAGCTGCAGGACTTGTAGTTTATGTATATATGTAATTACACATCATGTGTCTGTTCACAATGTGCAGGGACCCACAGGTGCAGGTGTTTTATTGTATGTAAGTATGTAATTATACTTCGTGTGTCCATTCACAATGTGCATAGGCCTACAGCTGCATGACTTGTCGTGTATATAAATATGTAATTATACTGCGTGTGTCCATTCACAATGTGCAGGGACCTGCAGCTGCACGACTTGTAGCGTATGTAAATATGTAGGGAGCTACAGCTGCAGGACTTGTAGTGTATGTAAATATATAGACCAGGAGAGGCTTTTTATTCATCCTACTATGAAGAAGGTTTATACTTTTTCTTTTTATGCTGATTGTATGAGTAAGAAATTAGTTTACTTCGCTATGTGTCAAGCCTGCCCGATGTTGTATGTTGGCAAGACTAACTGTTCCCGTTGTGAACGTATACGTGAACTTCTTTGTGAAATCCATAAATTAGATAGAAATAATGCATTAGCCAAGCATGTTTCCTGTCGCGATTCTGGT
>NC_056728.1:30413316-30432528 GCF_019279795.1 Protopterus annectens | reverse complement strand
GTTCAACGAACCGAAAAAGAACATTGTTTTTGCAGGGTGGGCAAGCCCCTCTGCACCCCCCATGTGGAGGGCTGTGCCCCCCGCACCCCCCTACTTAAATATACCAACTCCGAGATCACACTACAGTGGGTAACACGTAAATTCCCTTCCCCCACTGTAGTGTGCGTCAGCACCTGTGGTCCTTAATGGTTTGTTGAACCGTTCTTCGTGGAAGTGCACTTTTGCTTAAGTGCACTTTTGCGTAACCGAGGATCCACTGTTCGTTTTCGAACAAGTGGATTTTCTGTCTTTTACATTAGACTCGTGTCAATACTCCAAGGAATTTTGCAGTTATGATGTAGGCTTGTGGACATCAAGCCTTAAGTGGCTGCCTTTGTCCACTATGGACAGGTCTTGAATGTGCTGGCATGCTTTGAATGTTGACTGTAGCATATGCAATGGGACAGCATTAAGAGGTACATGGTTCCGAGTAATGGTTTATATTTGATGAGGGATGCTAGAATTTGGTAGCTGCTCTTATTTAAAAATTAGGAATTAATGACCATACTAACAGGCTATTTGCTACAGTGGCATGCATTTTACAGTTTTCAAAGTAGTTTATCAGTATTCCAGTTTAGGAGCTCCTTAGGTGAAACTATTTTCTTGAATTCTGCAGTTCATATTTCTAGGTAAATTAAAGTTACCCTTTTTACAGTACAGATTCTAAAACTTTGTTGACCAGCTGGTCTAACCCTTCTCTCAAGTAATTCCATATTTTCTGGTTAAAATTCCTCTATTTAGGGGGACTCTGTGGTACAGAGGGGTAATGCCCTAACTTTGACCTGGATGTACTGGCATCAGTTGGTGACACAGTCACTCTAGGAACTGGCAGGGCACAGTTAAAAGAAGACACCAACACCAACTCATCCATCCTGGGGGGTGGGAGAGTGGCCAGTCTGTTACACTGCCAGCTTCCCAGTAGAGGTTGAGAGGCACAGCAGGTAGCCATGATGGCTATATATGCGCACACTCCAACAACATCATTATGTGCAGCAGCTGAGATCTGCAGAAGCATGGGGTGTCACATTGCCAGCATGATGAGCTACTACTGTCAGACTTCTGTCAGGGTAGGGTAATTTGGACTGAGCAGACAAACCCCGATGGTTGCTTGGATGATGGCCTCCCATAACCAGCTGTTGTTATAGCATCAACAGGCAGGGCAGATTATGAGAAGGCTGCTAATTCACAGGCAGCAGGTATAAAAACATAAAAAATAATTTATTTTCTAACAGTTTGATATCACTATTAATTATTTAAAGTTTTATCAGAATGTGTTCTGAATGAATTTAACTGAACACCACAGTATTTAAATTGCTTAAAAGCTTCTTTTGTGTCATATCATAGTAAAGCAGTTATCCATGGTTTTAGATTTCCTGAGGTTCTCGGAGACACTTTATTGACCATGGCTTTGGTGTTTGTAGAGTTTATTGTCCAACTTATTTGTGGCTGCCTACAGATAGACTGTACAGCAGGACATTTGTAATGCTTTCTGCCAAGTGATTAGTATGTAGCTGAGTGAGGACTACAGAACCACTTTTTACTGGGATTATAGATGGAAATTATAATGTAGTAGGAATATTGTAATAGGACTCCTTAGATATTTGATTAGAATGATGATGATGATCATCATCTTTCGGCTTTTCCCATTAGGGGTCACCACAGTGGATCATCTCTTTCCATTTCATCCTATCCTCTGCATCTTGCTCTGTCACACCAACCGCCTGCATGTCCTCTCTCACCATGTCCATAAACCTTATCTTAGGCCTTCCTCTTTTCCTCTTACCTGGCAGCTCCATCCTTAGCGTCTTTTTCCCAATATACCCATCATCCCTCCTCAGCACATGTCCAAACCAACGGAATCTCGTCTCTCTTGCTTTGTCTCCAAACTGTCCAACATGAGCTGACCCTCTAATATACTGATTCCTAATCCTATCCATCCTAGTCACACCGAGTGCAAATCTTAACATCTTTAACTCTGCCACATCCAGCTCTGACTCCTGCCTTTTTGTCAATGCCACTGTCTGCAACACATATAACATAACTGGTTTCACTACTGTCTTGTAGACCTTCCCTTTCATTCTTACTGGTACCTGTCTGTCACAAATCACTCCTGACACTCTTCTCCACCCATTCCACTCTGCATGTACTCTCTTCTTCACCTCTCTTCCACATTCACCATTACTCTGAACTGTTGATCCCAAGTACTTAAACTCGTCCACCTTTACCAACTCTACTCCCTGCATCCTCACCATTCCTCTACCCTCCCTCTCATTTACACACATATATTCTGTCTTAGCCCTGCTCACCTTCATTCCTCTGCTCTCTAGAGCATATCTCCACCTCTCCAGAGTCTCCTCAACCTGATTCCTACTCTCACTACAGATCACAATGTCATCTGCAAACATCATAGTCCACGGGTCCTCCTGTCTGATCTCATCTGTCAACCTGTCCATCACCACTGCAAATAAGAAAGGACTCAGAGCTGATCCGTGTTGTAATCCCACCTCCACCTTAAATGGATCTGTCACTCCCACTGCAGTCCTCACCACTGTCACACTACCCTCGTACATATCCTGTACCATGCTTACATACTTCTCTCCCACTCCCGACTTCCTCATACAATACCACAACTCTTCTCTAGGCACCCTGTCATATGCTTTCTCCAAGTCTACAAAGACACAATGCAACTCCTTCTGACCTTCTCTGTATTTCTCCAATAACACTCTCAGAGCAAACATTGCATCTGTAGTGCTCTTTCCTGGCATGAAACCATACTGCTGATCACTAATCATCACCTCCCTTCTTAACCTAGCTTCTACTACTCTCTCCCATAACTTCAAGCTGTGACTGATCAGTTTTATCCCTCTGTAGTTACTGCAGCTCTGCACATCACCCTTATTCTTAAAGATAGGTACCAAAACACTTTTTCTCCACTCCTCAGGCATCCTCTGACTTTCCAAAATTTCATTAAACAATCTAGTTAAAAATTCCACTGCCATGTCTCCTAAGTACCTCCATGCTTCCATTGGGATGTCATCTGGGCCAACAGCCTTTCCATTCTTCATCTTCTTCATAGCTGTCCATACTTCCTCCTGTTTCACTTCCTGATTCACTATCCCCACATCATCCAACCTTCTCTCTCTCTCTCATTCTCTTCATTCATCAGCCTCACAAAATACTCTTTCCATCTACTCAACACGCTCTCCTCTCTTGTGAGTACCCTTCCCTCACTATCCTTTATCACCCTTACTTGCTGCACCTTTCTTAGCTCTGTCCCTCTGTCTAGCCAATCGGTACAGGTCCTTTTCTCCCTCTTTAGTGTCCAATCTCTCATACAACTCTCCATATGCCTTATCCTTAGCTTCTGACACCTCTCTCTTTGCCATGCGCCTCATCTCCTTATACTCCTGTCTACTTTCTTCATCTCTTTGACAATCCCACTTCTTCTTCGCCAGCCTCTTCCTCTGTATACTCTCCTGTATTTCCTCATTCCACCACCAGGTCTCCTTGTCCTCCTTCCTCTGTCCAGATGTCACACCAAGCACCTTTCTAGCAGTCTCCCTTACTAGTTCTGCTGTAGTTACCCAGCTATTCGGTAACTCTCCACTGCCTCCCAGTGCCTGTCTTAACTCTTCCCTAAACTACACTTCACAATCACCCTTTTTTAACTTCCACCATTTAATCCTTGGCACTGCTTTCACACTCCTCCTCCTCTTCTTGATCACCAACGTCATCCTACAGACCACCATTCTATGCTGCTTAACTACACTTTCCCCTGCCACCACTTTACAGTCTCCAATCTCCTTCAGACTGGCCCTCCTACATAGGATATAATCCACCTGTGCACATCTTCCTCCACACTTGTACGTCACCCTATACTCCTCCCTCTTCTTAAAATACATATTCACCACAGCCATGTCCATCCTTTTCGCAAAATCCACAATCATCTGACCTTCTGCATTCCTCTCCTTAACACCATACCTACCCATCACTTCCTCATCCCCTCTATTCACTTCACCAACATGCCCATTAAAGTCCGCTCCAATCACTGGTCTCTCACCCTTGGGTACACTCACCACAACTTCATCCAACTCACTCCAAAATTTCTCTTTCTCATCCATCGCACACCCAACTTGTGGAGCATATGCACTAACAGCATTCATCATTACACCATCAATTTTGAGCTTCATAAACATCACTCTGTCAGACACTCTCTTCATGTCTAAAACACACTTGGCATATTGTTCCTTTAGTATAACCCCTACCCCATTTCTGTTGCCATCCACACCATGATAGAACAATTTGAACCCATTTCCTAAACACCTGGCCTTACTTCCCTTCCATCTGGTCTCTTGCACACACAATATATCAACCTTCCTTCTCTCCATCATATCAGCTAGCTCTCTTCCTATACCAGTCATACTGCCAACATTCAAAGTTCCTACCCTCACTGCTACACTCCTAACCTTCCTCCTCTCTTCCTGCCTTCGGGCATGCCTTCGCCCTCCTCTTCTCCTTCGGCCAACAGTAGCCCAATTTCCGCCAGCACCCTGTTGGCTAACAGTACTGGTGGCAGTCGTTGTTAACCCGGGCCTCGACCGATCCAATAAGGAAATATGAAATTTTCACGCCATAAGTTATGTGGCAGAATTTTTACGCTGGATGCCCTTCCTGATGCAACCCTCCCCATTTATCCGGCTTAGGACCGGCACAAAGAAATGCACTGGCTTGTGCATCCCCAGTGGCTGGGTTAGATATTTGATTAGAATGATGACATTCATTATTTCTTTATTGGGGAATCCCAAATGGGAGACTGGTGGCACAGACAACTGACCTGCCTCAAAGCCACTCAGGTAGCGTTAGTTTTGAACACTGATTTCCAGTTATGGATATCTAGGAAGGTTCCACAGAAAGATGTTTCATCATCGTCATCACTATCATCCCCCTTTTTTCCATTTTCCAGATGTTTCAGGGTGTTGTGTCAACTGTCGCTACCTCTGTCGATTCACTACCACTCTCTTACCTCCTTTGAGAGTCATGCCTGACTGTCACAGATTTTCTTTCACACAATCCATGCATCCCTTTGCTGGATGTCCTCATTTTCTCTTGTGTTCTTCCTGTCTTGCCCAAATCTTCTTCACCGAATCTTCATTTGCTTTCCTTTGCATGTGGCCAAACCATTGTAATTTATTCTGTTCAACATTCTCTGCAGTTTAACCTACGCTGGCTTCTGTTCTGATGTCTTAATTTCTTTATCTGCTCCACAGTGTGCACCCCACCATCCATCTCAGGCACATCAGTGTGTACCCCACCATCCATCTCAGGCACATCAGCTCCAACATCTCTAGCTTCCTCAACTGCTCTGCCTTCACTGCCCAGGTTTCTGGTCCATATATTAGTGCAGGTTACACCACTGTTTTGTGCGCCTCACTTTTCACCTTCTTTGGTATTCTTCTGTCACACCCTACCCCCTCACACTTTGTGCCATTTGGTTGCAGCCCCTCTGTTTCTAGCTTTGACCTCCTCATTCAGACTTCCTTCTCATCTATCAGCCCACCCAGATAGTTGAATCTATTAATCTCTTCCATTATTTTCTCTTCTATCTCAGTTCCTTTCTACTTTAATAGCAGTATTATGTACACTAATTAAAAACAGAATATAAAAGACAGATATCATAACATTTATTATAACATTTGTTTTGTTTCTTTCACTGTTATGATGTGAAAAGGCAGACTTTTTAGCACTTGGGATGTTGTAGGGAAAAGTGCAGAGAAGACCAATGCAAACTGTGTAGGAAGTGGGGCTGAAATGTGCTTGAATTTACATTGTTTCAGGTTTTATTTTTTCTTGTCTGTTATAGCATGTTTGACATATAAACATTCACTGTCATGCAGTATCTGAGTTATGCATGTGTTTTAGACATATATATGCTTATGTGACTTGGATTTGTATATTATTTTACCAGTTTAAAAATATCTGCGGAAGTTGAAAAGACATTCTCTACAGTTAAACAAGCTAAAGATTTGAAGACAGAAACCATGCAGACTACACAAAGGTATGCACTGCAAATGATTTTAAATTCCAGGTTAAACAGATTTACAATATTGTCTTGAATTTTATTGCCACTGTATTTCATTGGTGTGTCTTTTATTTTGTGAGTTATGTACCAATTTAATAACGTAAGCTTGTGTTTCAATGTGCATTACATATTAATCCTTTATAATCCTAAACATTTTTATTTTATTTTTCTTGCATCTTCTTATATAAATACGTATATTTTGCTTTTAAAATGTTTGACTACAACAAATATGCTAACCTCCATGTAAATGCAGAGATTCCTGCATTCATGTGTTACATGTTTACATCTATGTATATGCAGTTTTCTACGTGTGTATTTTGTATGTTAACACCAGTCTGATTTACAATTTGCTGTTACTGTTCACGTAACCCAGGCTGAGCCCACAACTGATCATTTGTAATCAGTGCTCTACTCCAATAAACAAATACAAGTAAATAAATACACAAACAAACAAACAAACAAACAAACAAATAAATAAATAAATAAATAAAACACCTATTTGTTTCTTAATGTGTGATTAGGGTAAGAAGCAGAAATGGGGTGCCTTACTGTTACTGTGGTTTCTCAACTGACATTGAAAAAGGAAGTTTTTGAAAGACAAGTTGCCATATAAGTACCCAAGAATTTTGCTTTCTAGTATCTGCTTTTCAGTGGGCCTGCATCTTTGGTACAGAGCCCTCTGCCACCAATAAACTGGGTTTGATTACAAGCTTGAGTAAAGGAGGGTTGGTTGAATTAAGGGGCAGAGAATTGAGTAGTTAGTGGCCTGGTCTCTATCCAGGGCAAACACAAAGAGATTATGCATCATGCAGCCTCTTGTGCCAGGCTGTGGTGACCATGCTACCATGGAGGGAGACATGAATTGGACATACTGGGACTGCCTATGGTAACTTTACTACCAGGGAGGGAGACATGAATTGGACATACTGGGACTGCCTATGGTAACTTTACTACCATGGAGGGAGACATGAATTGTACATACTGGGACTGCCTATGGTAACTTTACTAACATGGAGTGAAACATGAATTGGACATACTGGGACTGCCTTTGGTAACTTTACTACCATGGACGGAGACATGAACTGTATGTCTTGGAACTGGCTATGGTAACCACACCACCAGGGACAGAGACATTAACTGTAAGTCTTGGGACTGGCTATGGTGACCATACCACCAGGGGGGAGACATGATGTGTTACATCTTGAGACTGGCTATGGTAACTATATTACACTGTACTATAGTATACTATACTATACAATGCTGTACTGTACTACAGACTTAATATGGTTTGCATTATGAACGTGCTTAGTAACAGAAAAGGTTAAGAGAGAAAATCATACTTCACAAACTGTTAGCGCCAGAAATCTGGACAAAGCTTAAAATTATGGGGGACAAAGGCACACAAATAGGAACAGATTTAAATATTGCTCTTATAAACCCAGAAAGTAGCCAAAATAACAGGATTTGTGCTAGCATGCATTTTCTGAAGGATATGAAGTCTGAAACTCAAATGTTTGTCATTATTTAGTGACTTCAGCCCTCAGTGATTTGCTAGACATCCACAAATTTTATGAGGGAGAAACCAAAAATATGAGGCAAAAATCTGGACATTCTGTGAAAATGTAGACAGTTGAGAGACACTAGATTGTGGTACAATGCCTCATGTTTATGAAAGGAAAAGAAGATGTTAACAGGGCTATGAAAATTTTAAAACAAAATTTAATGACTTGAGTTTGTATTTTAATAAACATCACAGCAAAGATTTTGGAAGAGATATAATAGTTAATGTACTGAAGTTTTAGGAAGGCACAATTTTTTTAATTAAGTAGAATGGAGGCAGAGAACTGGAGGAAGGTATCAGGAAAGCCTAATGAAATGTTTCATGTTTTGGTATGTATTAAATTCTGTAAGGAAAAAAGGATTTATTTTTTAATAAAGACAATGTTAATAGAATTGTGTTAGCATATTACTTGGGTGTTTGTAGTTCTGGATGAATCAGAGAGATATGAATGGTTCTGAGTCCATTTGGGGGTTGGAGGTTAAATCCATAAAAGGGTATTCTACAGAAAGGTGGACAAGGGAGGAATGAATAACAGTTTGGCCAGGATTATACTGAGCTATTCTGAAATTTAGTTTCAGTGAACAAGGAAGGAAGATAAAACATATAGGCATGGTAGGCTAAGTTATGAATTTTGTGTGAGAGAGTCTTTAATGAAGGAAATTGATGGAAGAAATAGTGCAGAGTAGTATAAGTTAAAAGAGAGGTGCAATATCAGGCAATATTGATAAAATATTTACAGCTAAGGCAATCCATTAAAGAAAGACATAACAGTAACATGGTGCATAAGGCAGAAGAGGAAAGATTTTCTTTAGTGAAAAGATGTAATAGACAAAAAGAAATCTGGGACATTTTTAATACAAAAAATATTTTTTATGAAATATTGGAAAGTATGTTAGCTGGTTACTAGAAATTTAAGGAAAATTACAGAGGATGTTTCATCGGAAATGTGGAGGAAGACAAAACAGATGTGTGGAAAGGACTCTGCAACTGAACATAACAATAAAAACATTGCACAGGGTGTCACTGCAACTAAGTTGATAATGCACATTGTTAACTTTAAAGGTGTTGCAAAAAATCACCTCATACCCTTATATCTCTAAATTATACTAATGCCAAAACTGCACATCTTTTGGGCAATGAACAAACTTTTTTACCCCACAGGTCCACAGTCTTGCTGAAAAAATGCTTACTATTTGAGCAAATGCGGGAGGCATTTAAAAAAAAACCATCCCAGATACAGAGCAATATTTACTGTCTATCCAATGGTAGTCAACATTAACATGACAGATGCTTTATAAAGAAGGGATACCAAAACTGTGCATGGGCTACACCAGGAGAGATGAAGAGAGATTTAAGGAACATAATATATATATATATATATATATAGGATCACAGGAAGTTACTAGGCTAATGGCCCAAGGGCCCTTACAAGCCTAGCCAAATTTTACCACTGTTACCATGATCAGCACCTACTGCCCTGTCCAAGAGGGACACAGGTGGAACCTCCAGGGTGAATTTACGGTTAACAAAAAATGCTAAACCATTAAACAGGTTTATCAACTAATAACAATAAAAAATAAAAAGTAAAAAATGCACCATGAACTGCAGTGTTTACGGAACTAAGTTTAATAAAAACACAAAAATGCAAAAATATAACCCAATGACTATTTACCCATCCAACTGTCCAGACTGCATTTGAAGAGGGCCAATGAGGTGCTCTGTTTGATGTGAAGTGGGAGTCTATTCCAAAGGTGTGATAACCTCTGGGAGACAAATCTATCCATCCAGCAGATTCTATTCATGTCACATACCAGGTTTAGGTCTTTAGAGCGAGTAACCCGTGTGGCGTGTGACTTGCGGATGTGCAGCATTTCCATTAAAGCAGGGTCAGAGATCACCTTACTTGCAAGGCAGAGATCACCTCTGAGTAGTCTGTATGATACAGAATAAAGTGACAGTGATTTCACCACATCCACATAGGATAGCTCCTAAAGACCTTGAATTTTCCTTATGAGGAACCTTTGTGGTCTCTCCAATTGCTGTAGGTGCTTTGAAAGGTACATACCAAAAGGGATGTTGTATGCAATTATTGGCCTAATGAGTGAGGACTACAATGAGGTGATGACTTCTCTTTTTCTCAAGGCAATGCCCTTACTTATGAGATGAGCCATGTAGAATGCCCTTCTTAACATTGTGGAAACATGGTGATCAAAGATTAGGGTATTGCCATTGATGTGGTAATTTGAAGGAACACTGCTCTTACCAAAAGGGATGATAATACATTTTTTGCATTGAGTTTGAGGCCATGATTTTGGTACCAATCATTTGTTTGTGTAAGACCTTCTTGAAAGATGTTGACATCAGTTGGTGATTCTATCACCACTCCCAGATTGCAGTTATCAGCAAACTTTGTCAGCCACAGTAAAAAATTAGCTATTTTGATAGAGATGTTATTTACTGTTTTCCTCGACCCTGCAATTTTTTATCTGAGTTTTTTTGTTTTGTTTTTTAACTAGGTTTTCATTCTCCTGTATGACTTATTTTTCTGTTTTGGACATAATATACATATCCTGTAAGGGATGAAGCATGCATAAGAACAACTTTTAACTACCTCAAATCAAGTAGCATAGACAAAGATGACAAAGGCCTGTACATTTTTTTCTTTTATATGCCCTATCCACTTCATTTTCCCCACTCCCTTGCACATACGCCATGTCCAAGGACAACTCCTCTCTATGCACCACACCTCCTATGGGATCACTAATGATGAGCACCTTCCCATACAGGGTGGGCAAACCTCCCCTCCCTGCCATTCCATCAGTCACCTGAGCTGCTGTCTGACCCAGGTCAGCAGCACCTTAGTGATGGATTTGTCCCTCTACGCCAGCACAGTGGCATCCTCAAAGCCATGTACCGTATCCATTATGTAGGGAGTTAGGCAAAGTAAATAGCCCTGATGGTCCATATCTACTGACAGAGTTTATGTTTCCGTGTGCTTTATACTCCTGTTATGACAGTTATAGCTTTACTTATGTACTTTATATTATTTTTTACACACACATATATATATATATATATATATATATATATATATATATATATATATATATATATATATATATTATTCTTTTATCTTTTTCTCTTAGCTCTAATGTTCAGACTCTTATAGCATTCCTTTTCGTGGGGCTTAGATTTTTGCTTCGGTGAGCATTACCTTTCTTCGTTGTTTATTCTCTGCATGTTCCTATTATGTGACTGTCTAATAACACATTTTTATTTGATGTATCATTTTAGTAAAGCACACCTAGCCAGAAGGTACATTGTCTACTTTGGTTCTTTATAAACATATATGTGTATATGGTTACACTTTAGAATCTCGAAATACTGAAATGTCGAATTTCAGTATTTTGAGACTATAAAGTCGAAAGTGCAGTTACGCGAAACTGCATAATAGCAAATGCAGAAATGTTGCATTCACCATTATGTGTTCACGTATGTGACGTGCGGTTTATGGATTTAGCTGGGGTTTGAGGTAAGTGGTGTTTTTGTAAGGGTATTGGGTAGGGATTTTAGTGTGTGTGTGTGTGTGTGTGTGTGTGTGTGTGTGTGTGTGTGTGTGTGTGTGTGTGTGTGTGTGTGTGTGTGTGTAGTGGTGAATTTTATGTGTTTGTGTGTTTAGTGTGACCTCAGAGTTAGAATATATAAGTATATATATTTCATATATAACACATGGGGGGGGGTGCATGGGGGCTTGCCCCCCTGCTTTTAACAAGACTGTTTGTGGGTGTGTTAGTTTTGTTGGGTTTGTGCGTGTTGCTTTGTTTTTTTTGTAGTGTCGGCAGGTAGGTGTATTTGTGATTGTGTGGTGTAGTGTTTTGTTTGTGTGACGTTCGTGGTTTGAAAGTTCACGGTTTTAAAGTTTCAGGTTTTTGATTTTTTTGGCTTTATAGTCTCGAGATACCAAAATTCGATATTTCAGTATTTCAAGATTATAAAGTGAATAGTGTATATATATATATATATATATATATATATATATATATATATATATATATATATATATATACCTATGATCCTATGATAAAAATTTAAATATTTTAGCACCTTTTAAATCTACTTTGGTCAGAGTTATGCTTTCCGTCTTCTGAGAATCTCCCAACCTGTGCATTCCATTGAATTCTCATTCACACAGAGTTGTGAGCTGTGTTCTACATAAGCACCATCCAAATACGAAATGTTTGTCCTTTTTTTGTACTTACCGATTACCTTGATGTACTGCTCTGCTCTGACCAGCATCACTAAACAAAATGAGTAGTGAGGCTGATGTTTTATACTTTGTGGAAGCAGCATGCTCCCAAATAATTTCCACTATTATTTTAGGGTTCACCCTTTCCTATCATGCACTGTTTTTTAATGCTCCTGCCGACCTCCCATAATATTAAAGTGCAGGCCTCATGTCTGGTTCCCCTCCCACTTTCATTAATGTCAAATTATGTGCTCTGTGCCTAGTGCCTTCTACAACCTTCCATAATATTAAACTGAATGCCTCATGTCTGGTTCCCCTCCCACCTTCATTAATGTCAAATTATGTGCTCTGTGCCTAGTGCTTTCTTCAACCTTCCATAATATTAAAGTGCGTGCCTCATGTCTGGTTCCTCTTCCACCTTCATTAATGTCAAATTATGTGCACTATGCCTAATGCCTTCTCCAGCCTTCCATAAAGTTAAAGTGAATGTCTTACATCCAGTTTCCCCTCCTACCTCCCACAGTATTAAACTGCATGTTATATGTCCAATGCTCCCCCCAAGTTCTCATAAAATTGCATTATTTACTTGTTGTCTAATGTCCCCCTCCCTTCTCCCGTAATGTTACATACATAAGCATGGACCAGTTATAATACCCTTTGACGTCCCCTATGTGGAAATGCACCCTTTTCCAAAGATGCCCCTGTATCCTCCCTTCATGCAACTATACTATGCAAAATTATTGTTATGTGACAACTATGAGTGGCAAAACACACTGGCCTAGTTTATAGCTACATTGCTCATGCAGAAATTTTGCATGTACTTTTCATACCACTGGGTCCCTGTGGTGTAGTTATAGAAAGCATAATCCAGTAGTGTTCAAAGCACAGTAGTCATCACCATTTCATAGTCCGTGATGCACCACCACTGTGTGACATAGTTAGCACTTAAAGGTGTACATCCTGGCACTTAGTGACCTCCTTTACATGCAAAGGAGGTAAAAGAGGCATGGTAACCTCCGGTCACGTCAAGTACAAACTAATGAAAAGAAGTTGTCTACTAGAAAAGTGCCTTAGGCATCTGGAGTTGAACCTTTACCTAATGTCACAGAGGTAGTGATGTGTGAGAGAGACTGGCTCGATACAGGAAAACAAACAGTCCATCACCCGCAAAGGTTATACAAAGCAACATTTTCTCTTTCTTCATATTTGCTATATTTAGTTTATGCCATTTTCGTTTTGTTTACTTTATGCATTTTTGTCTGTTTTATCTTGCCCAGCTATTGTTTTATTATCATACCACTGAGCTGTAGTTTACGTTTTGCATTCTGATGACCTTTACGTGTGCATACATGCTCTTTTTTCATTAAATTTATTTTGCCTTTTTTTCTCTTTCCTAGGATCATTATTGAAGTTTCTCCACCAATTTATAAAGCTGTAACATCCTTGCTAAGGTGAGTGTTTAGTTATGTGGTTGGGTCATTCACTATTCTACAATATTCATACAGCTTTCCTGTTAGGCTATTTTCTTTTATTTTTTTAAGATAAGCCTGGACTGCAAAAGGACTGCATTTGGCATTTGTTATATTTCTGCTTATGCAATTTTATTTTTCAGTCAGATCTAAGTCATTTGCCTTACTTTTGAGTTACTCTCAACTCCATTTAAATATAAGCACTCATTAGCAAACAGTTCCATACTCTATAAATAACACTGTATAAGCTACAACAACTTTGCCATTTTGTGTTTGACAAGGAACCTGTAAGTGTTATAGCACTTATAATATATTTGAACAAGTTTTTTGCTTCCACATCACTGCCACTGTCACAGAGGTAATTACAGCTCACTGGAACAGCTAACAGCTAATACCACTTTTCTTGTAGTCAGAATTGTAGTACAGGAAATTAACTCTCTTTTTAAAAAAGTTGGGCATGATCATTGTGTAAAAAACAATTTATGTACCTCATCATAGGCACATAACTGAGATTCAGAAGTTTCAGGTACAGCTGTCTGTCTGTGTACAGAGATGGTTGTCTGGGTAAAGAGGTGTTAGATACAGCTGGGTGTCTGGGTACAGAGGTATCGGCTACAGCTGGGTGTCAGGCTAGGAAGGGTATAATTGAATGTCTGAGAACAAGGTGTCAGCTAGAGATAGGTAGGTAGAGAGGTGTTGGATACAGATATGTGCATGGGTATGAGGATGGATACATCTTGATGTCTGGGTACATCAGGTACATCTAGATGTCTGGGTATACCTGGGTATTAAGATACACCTGGTCTTTGTGCAGAGGTCTCTGGTGGAGTTGGGAGTCTGTGTGCAGAGGTGCTGGGTACATCTGGGTGTGTGGGTACAGAGGTATCAGATATTGCAGAGTATCTGCATACAGAGGTATGGGGTACAGCATGGTGTCTGGTTACAGAAGTGTCAGGTACAGCTGGCTGTCTGGGTACAGTGGTGTTAGATATAACTGGTTGGGTATTGAGGTGTTAGGTACAGACGGGTGTTGTGTGCAATGTGGCATATGGGTATAGAAGTTTCAGATACAGCTGGGTGTCTGGTTACAGAAGTGCCAGGTACAGCTGAATGACCAGGTGAAGAGGTGCTGGGCACGTCTGGCCTGGCAGTGAGGCGTCAAGTAGAGAGGGGTGTCGGAGGTCACAACTATAACGCACAGCACATGGGTACAGAGGTGTTGGGTGGTGCTGGGTGTCTGATACAGATGTCTTGGGGACATATTGAGGCCACAGATACTTCTGACTCCTGATTGCTGCAGTACATTTCTGACATATGCTTAATCCTCATATAGCAGTAATACATCTGAGGTTTATATTTGAATTCTCCTGCCAGTATGTAACTTTTCTTTGCAGTTATATCAGTGCATTTTTGAAGACGCGTGGGAGGATTAAGCCCTAGAGATATGAGATTATGCTCCAAATCTATGCATAGCTGGTGTGGTATCACTAAATTATTCTTTGTCTATTACATAGCTGGTGTGTTATCACTAAATTATTCTTTGTCTGTTACACAACTGGTGTGTTATCACTAAATTATTCTTTGTCTGTTACATCGCTGGTGTGTTATCACTAAATTATTCTTTGTCTATTATATAGCTGATGTGTTATCACTAAATTATTCTTTGTCTATTACATAGCTGGTGTGTTATCACTAAATTATTCTTTGTCTATTACATAGCTGGTGTGTTATCACTAAATTATTCTTTGTCTGTTACACAGCTGGTGTGTTATCACTAAATTATTCTTTGTCTATTATATAGCTGATGTGTTATCACTAAATTATTCTTTGTCTATTACATAGCTGGTGTGTTATCACTAAATTATTCTTTGTCTATTACATAGCTGGTGTGTTATCACTAAATTATTTTTTGTCTGTTACATAGCTGGTGTGTTATCACTAAATTATTCTTTGTCTATTACTCTTTTTCAGGTTCCTTATTTGGCTTACTTTTGTCATCTGTAGCAAAGCTATAACCTTGCTACGGTAAGTATTTTTTTTACTTATTTTGCTTGTTTCATTTGTTTATTCTGCATTATTTACACAGTTTCCTGCTTGTGAAGTTAGTTTCCTTTAGCTTTAAGTTATTCTTTTAGGCCAGTGGTCCCCAACCACTGAGCTGCGGACCAGTACCGGGCCGTGGATCATTTGGTACCAGGCCACCAGGCATAGAGTGAAACGAAAAAGTGAATATGTGTATGAGTGTCTTTATGCATCTGTCTGTGTGTGTGAGTGACTGCGTGCATGAAAGCAGAATGTATGTGTGTGTGAAAGAAGAAGAGACTGTGTGTGTGTGAGAGAGACTGAGCAGTGAGATCGATCGAGCCATTATTTTACACTCGCTAAGCAGCGCTTTTGCTGTTTAGCAAGTATAAAATAAAAGTCAAGGAAATTGAAAAAAGTGTGTGTGTGTGTATGTTTCTGCCTGCGTGTTTGAGTGAATGCATGCATGAAAGTAGAAGTGTGTGTGTGTTTCAGTCTGCATGTGTGAGTGAATGTATGCATGAAAGCAAAAGAGACTGTGTGTGTGAGTGAATGCTTGCATGAAAGCAGAAGAGACTGTGTGTGTGTGTGTGTGTGTGTGTGTGTGTGTGTGTGTGTGTGTGTGTGTGTGTGTGTGTGTGTGTGAGAGAGAGAGAGAGGGAGTGATACCTGGCAGCAGCAGCAGCAATGAGGTTTGTGTACCTCACAACCATACCACTCAAATTCTCACACAATACCTCTCAACCTCTTAGATCAATTAATCTGGACAAAGCCAAAAATAATGGTGGGACAAAGACCCAAAAATAGGGACACAAGTACTGCTCTTACAAACTTAGAAAGACGCTAGAAATACAGGTTTTGCGTTAGGATGAATTTTCTGAAGGGTATGAAGTATGACACTCCACTGTCTGTCATTATTTTCTGACTTTAAACCTCAATGATCTGCCAGTGATTTGCCAGAAAACAACAATTTTATGAGGAAACAGACCAAAAATATGAGGCAGAAATCTGGACATTCTTCAAAAATCTGTACAGTTGTGAGGTACTCTGGACAGAGCCAAACATCAGGGACAGATTTTAAATATTGCTGTTATAAACTTAAAGTCAATAATGTTGCCATTAGGTTTACTTACTTCTCAACCAGAGTAGATCAATGTTATGCAGTTAAGCAGAATGTACATTTTTGTTTTGGTAATTATTGCCAATTGTCTTTTTACTGTACTTTGGAGCTTACCCCCTGGGTCTTGGCTGATGATGGACTTCTAGTACAGTTGGGACTCCCCAGTAAACATTTGTCAAATAAATAAATATCATGCACTTTATTATGTGCACACGATGGCCGGTCTGTGGAAAATTGTCTTACATGAAACCGGTCCTTTGTGCAAAAAAAGGTTGGAGACCATTGTTTTAGGCTACACAATGATTATCAATTTATAACATCACTGATCTGCTTAAGTATCTTGACAGCCAATTATAAGACTATGTACTGTCAGACTCTGTACCTGTCCAGGGTTTGATTCCCATAGCCTTAATTTGACTACTATGATACTCTGGGCAAATCACATAACCAGAATTTCCTCCTGGGTGGCCCATGAAAAGGGACCATGTATGTCCAGTGAGGTTACCCATTTTGTTTTTTTTTTTTTTTTATCCAGGTTGGGTCTAAGTCATATTTCTCACTTCTAAGGTACTTTCAGCTTACATTTCCATCTAAGAACCCCATTAATAAACAGTTGTACAATGCTGTGTAAAATTACCAATTTTGCCATTTTTGCTTTTGCTAACAAATTCAGAGGGTTTATTTCACTTTGCACATGCTGAATACATTTTTCACTCTCATAGCTGAGACAGTATTAACAGAGCTAATTATATCTCCCTTAGCATGAAGGTGTTGGTACAGCTGGCTGTCTGGGTACAGATTTCTTGGTACAGATCTCTGTCAGGGAACATCACTCGTACCAAAGGGGATGATAATACATTTTTTGCATTGAGTTTGAGGCCATGACTTTGACCTCAATCATTTGTTTGCCTAAGACCTTCTTGAAGGATGGTGACATCATTTGCAGATTCTATGACCACACCCAGTTTGCAGTCGTCAGTCACATTCAAAAATTACTGGCTCAAGGAAACCAAGGAGCAACAGCTTTATTAAAATAAATATAAAAATAAACTAGCACAATGGTAATAATTCTAGAAGTGTTCAGACATGAAAGTACTTTATTTTAATAAAGCTATTTTGACAGAGCTGTTGTTTAGTGGTTTCCTTCACCCTGCATTATTTTTATCTGAGTTTTTTTGTTTTTTAACTGGGTTTTTATTTTCCTGCATGACTTAATTTTCTGCTTTGGACATAATGTACATATCCTGTAAGGGATGAAGCTTGTATAAGAACAACTTTTAACTGCCTCAGATGAAGTAGCATAATCCAAGATGACAAAGACCTGTACCTTTTTTTTATACGCCCTATCCACTTCATTTTTCCCACCCCCCCCTTTGCTCATCGACCATGTCCAAGGGCAACTCCCCTCTATGGACCACACCTCCTCTGGGATCATTAGTGATGAGCACCTTCCCACACAGGGTGGGCAAACCTACCCCTCCCTGCTCCTCCATCAGTTACCCGAGCTGCTATCTGAACCCAGGTCAGCTGCACTTTAGTCATGGCGTTGTCCCTCTACGCCACCAGAGTGGCATCCTCAAAGCAGTGTACCTTATCCATTATGTAGTGCATTAGGCAAACTAGATAGCCCTGATGGTCCATACCTACTGACAGACTTTATGTTTCTGTGTGTTTTATACTCCTGTTATTTCAGCTACAGCTTTAGTCATGTACTTTATATCTTTTTTTTACATATATATGCCATGCTTACCCATATTATTTTATCTTTTTCTCTTTCTTAGCTCTAAAGTTCAGACTTTTACATAGCTGGTGTGTTATCACTAAATTATTCTTTGTCTGTTACATCACTGGTGTGTTATCACTAAATTATTCTTTGTCTATTACATAGCTAGTGTGTTATTACTAAATTATTCTTTGTCTATTACATCACTGGTGTGTTATCACTAAATTATTCTTTGTGTATTACATAGCTGGTGTGTTATCACTAAATTATTCTTTGTCTGTTACATCACTGGTATGTTATCACTAAATCATTCTTTGTCTATTACATCACTGGTGTGTTATCACTAAATTATTCTTTGTCTATTACATCACTGGTGTGTTATCACTAAATTATTCTTTGTCGATTACATAGCTGGTGTGTTATCACTAAATTATTCTTTGTCTATTACATCACTGGTGTGTTATCACTAAATTATTCTTTGTCTATTACATAGCTGGTGTGTTATTACTAAATTATTATTTGTCTATTACTCTTTTTCAGGTTCCTTGTTTGGCTTACTTTTGTCATCTGTAGAAAAGCTATAACCTTGCTGCGGTAAGTTTTTTTTTTTACTTATTTTGCTTGTTTCATTTGTTTATTTTGCATTATTTACACAGTTTCCTGGTTGTGATATTAGTTTCCTTTATTTTTAAGTTATTCTTTTAGGCTACACAATGACTCTATTATCAGTTTATAACATCATTGATCAGCTTAGCCATCTTGACACATGGTTTTAAGACTCTGTACTGCCGGGGTATGATTCACACAGCTTTAATTTGACTACTGTGTGACTCTGGGCAAATCACATAACCAGAATTTCCTTATGTATGTCCAATGAGATTACCATATATATGCTATGCTTACCCATATATTTATTTATTTATTTTACATTTGTTGACCGGGCTAGTCTAACT